>NC_037679.1:108501242-108619227 GCF_003255815.1 Theropithecus gelada | reverse complement strand
AAAAAAAAAAAAAAAAAAAAAAAAAAAAAAGAATTACTGCAGACTCATATTCTGAAACTATGCAAGCTAAAAGACAATGGAATGACATGTTCAAAATGCTGAGAGGAAAAAAAAAGAATTTTATACTCAGCAAAAAAAAAAAAAAAACGATATTTCAAAATAAAAAATAAAGATGTTCATGCCCCTAAAATGAATGTGAGGATTTATTGTCAGCAGACAAATTCTATAGTAAATTTTAAATAAGGTTCTTCAGGCAGAAGACATTCAATACCAGATACAGACTTGGATCCACACGAAGAAATGAATGGTACTGGAAATAGAATATACACAGGTAAAATTTTTTTATTTGTAATGTTCTAAAACTAGTCATGTATTTACCTTCTTGTTTTTGATTTCCTATTGAATTACACAGATTTAGAAAATTGTAGCTTTATTTTAGTTTCCTTTATGACACTTCACCAAAGGAGACATATAAATGCAAACATATATCTACATATATAAATGTTCAACATCATTAGTCATTAGTAAAGTGCAATTAACACAACAAAAAGATAATACTACATACTTATTAAAATGGCTACAACTTGAAGTCTGACAATATGAAGTGCTGATGGGGATGCAGAGCAAGTGGAACTCTCATACATTGTTAACAGGTATTTAAAACAGTAAAGAAACTTTGGAAAATACTTTAGCCCTTTAAAATATGAATTAAATAGACACTTACAATAGGATCTAACAACACCACTCCAACAAATTATGCAAATAAAATGAAAACTATGTTCATATGAATATGTTTCTGAATGTTTATATTAGTATTATTGATAAATTTTAAAAAAACGTATTTTTCAACATATATATGAACAAAGTGACTATGGAGTACCCATACAATCATATGCCACTCAGCAGTAAAAAAATAAACTATTGTTCATAAAACATCATGAGTGCAATAGGTCAATAAAAAAATTAAGAAAAAATTTTTTTAAAATTTTGAAACAAATAAAAATGGATATTCAACATACCAAAACCAATGGGATGCAGCAAAACCAGTACTAAGAGGACATTTTATAGCAATAAATACCTACATCAAAAAAGTAGAGAAAGATTTCCAACAAACAACCTAATGATGCACCTTAAAGAACTATAAAATCAGTAACAACCTAAGCCCAAAACTAGTAGGACAAAAAAATAAAGACTAGAGAAGAAATAAATGAAATTAAGACTAAAAACATGATATCAACAAAATGAAAAGTTGGTTTTTTGAAAACATAAACAAAATTGACAAATGCCTAGCTAAACTAATAAGGAAAAAATATTCAAATAAAAATTTCAAAGATGAAAAAGGAGACATTACAACTGATACCGCCAACAATTCAAAGGACAGTAGATACTATTATGAGCAACGATATGCCAATAAGTTGGAAAATCTAGAAGAAATGGAAAAATCCTAGACTGACACAACCTACCAAGATTGAATCATGAAGAAACAGAAAACCTGAACAGACTAATAATGAGAATGAGATAGAAATAGTAAAAGGTTTCCCATCAAAGAAAAGCCCAAGACCTGATGGCTTTACTGCTAAATTAAACCAAAAATTTAAAGAAGAATTAATATCAATTCTGCTCAAACTTTTGAAAATAATTGATGAGAAGGCATTCTCCCTAACTCATTCTGTGAGGCCAGCACTATCTTGATTCCAAAACAAAGACACCACCACCACCACCACAACAAAAAGCTATAGGCCAATATCACTAATAAATATAAATGCAATAAACCTCAACAAAATACTGGCAAAATACTGGATTCAACAACATATTAAAAAGATGATTCATCATGATCAAGTGGGAATCATCCCAATGATGCAAGGATGGTTCAGTATATGCACATTAATAAATGTAACACACCACATTAACAGAATCAAAGACAAAAACCATAAGATTATTTCAATAGATCCAGAAAAAGCATTTGATAAAATTCACCATCCTTTCATGATAAAAACTCTCAGCAAATTAGACATGGAAGGAGCACACCTCAACACAATAAAGGCCATATACGACAAATTCACAGCTAGCATCATACACAATGGGGGAAACTGGAAAGTTTTTCCTCTAAGATCTGGAACAAGACATGGATGCCTACTTTTATTTAACATAATATTGAAAAGTCTAGCCAAGCAAATAGGCAAGAGAAAGAAAAGAAAGCATCCAAATTGAAAATAAGGAAATCAAATTGTCCCTGCTTCCAAGGGACATAATCTTATATATCCAAAACCCTACAGACACCACCAAAATACTGTTAGAACTAATAAACAAATTTAGTACAGTTGCAGAAAACAAAATAAACATACCAAAATCTGTAGTGTTTCTATATGCCAATAGTAAACAACCTAAAAAAAATCAAGGAAGCAATCTACAGATTTTGTGCAATCCCTATCAAAATACCAATGATATTCTTCATAGAAATAGAAAAAACAATCTTGAAATTTGTACGGAACCACAGAAGACCCCAAATAGCCAAAGCAATTTTAAACAGAAAGAACAAAGCTGGAGGCATCACACTACCTGACTTCAAAATATGCTACAAAGCTGTAATAATCAAAACAGTATAGTATTAACATAAAAATAGACACATAGACCAATGGAACAGAATAAAGAATACAGAAAGAAATTCATGCACTTACATCTAACTAATTTTTGGCAAAGACACCAAGAACATACATTGGGGAAAAACATATTTTCAATAAATGGTGCTGGAACTGAATCTCTATCTCTTAATATATACAAAAACCAACTCAAAATGAATTAACTTAAATGTAAAAACAGAAACTAAAAAACTTTAAGAAGAAAACATAGGAAAAATGACTCAGGACATTGGTCTGGACAAGGATTTTTTGGGAAAGATCTCAAAAGCACAAACAAACCAAAGCAAAGATGGACAAATGAGAGTACATCAAACTAAAAAGCTTCTGCATAACAAAGGAAACCAATCGATGAAGTGAAGTGATAACCCAGAGAAAGGAGAGAATGTGTGCAAATTGCCAATCCAACATGGGATTAAGAAACAGAATATATAAGAAATTCAAACAATTTAATAGCAAAAATTTATTAATCTAATTTAAAAATAGGCAAAAAGACCTCAATAGACATTTCTTAAAAAACATAAAACATAGAAATGGCCCATGGGTATATAAAAAATGTTCAATATCATTAATCATCAGATAAATGCAAAGCAAAACTACACTGAGATATCATCTCACCCCAGTTGAAACGGCTTTTATTCAAAAGGCAGGCAATAACAAATGTTAGTGAGGATGTACAGAAAGAGGAACCCTTGTACACTGTTGGTGGGAATGCAAATTAGTACAGCCACTATAAAGAACATTATGATGGTTCCTCCAAAAACTAAAAATAGAACTACCATATGACTCAGCAATCCCAATGCTGGGTATATAGGCAAGAGAAAGAAAATCAGGATATTGAAGAGATATCTGTATTCCCATGGCTACTGCAGCACTCTTCACAATAACCAAAATATAGAATCAACTTAAGTGATTACCAATGGATGACTAGCTAAAGAAAATGTGGTGTGTATATATAATGAAATCTCATTCAACCATAAAAAAGGAAGAAATACTGTCATTTGCTGTAAGATGGATGGAACTGGAGGACATTATGGGTAAGTGAAATAAGCCAGGTGCAGAAAGACACATAATGTGTGTTCTTACTCATGTGTGGGAGTTAAAATAAAAATTGATTTCAAGGAGGTAGTAAATATAATGGTGTTTACCTAAGGCTGGAAAGGGTAGTGGAAAAGTGGGTGTGAAGAGGGATTGGTTAATGGATAAAAATATAGTTAGATAGAAGGAATAAAATTTAGTGTTTGGCAGCACAATAGAGTGTTTATGGCTAACAATAATTTATTGTATATTTCAAAGCTAGAAGAGAAGATTTGGGATGTTCCCAACACAAAGAAACGATAAATGTTTGAGGTGATGGGTATCCCAATTACCCATATTTGATTATTACACATTGTGTGCATATATCTAAATATCATATGTAATACATAAACATGTAGAACTATTATGTATCCATAGAAAATAATAAATAACAAAATTAAATGTTAAAAAGCCAATATAGATGATTCCTTAAACACAATGCCCTAAGAGAAACCAGACCCCAAAGACTATATATTGCATGATTTCATTTAAATAACCTTTTGGCAAAGGGAAAATTCTAGAAATGGAAACTAGGTCAGTGATTTATAGGAATTGTGAGCTGGAAGAATTTGATTACAAAAAGATAGAACAAGTCCAGGTTCCATGGCTCACCCCTGTAATCTCAGCACTTTGGGAGGCTGAGGCAAGCAGATTGCTTGAGCTCAGGAGTTCAAGACCAGCCTGGGCAACATGGTGAGACCCCATCTCTACCAAAAATAAAGAAAAAAATAGCCGAGTGTGGTGGTGTGTGCCCATGTTACTAGCTACTTGGGAGGCTGAGGTGGGAGGATCATTCGAGCCTGGAGAGCAGAGATTGCAGCAAGCCAAGATTGTGCCACTGCACCCCAGTCTGGGTGACAGAGAGAACCTGTCTCAAAGAAGAAGGAGAAGAAGGAGAAGGAGAAGGAGAAGGAGAAGGAGAAGGAGAAGGAGAAGAAGAAGAAGAAGAAGAAGAAGAAAATGATAGAACAAATGTATTTTGGAGGTAATGTAACTGTCTGGTATGGTACAGTGATGGTAAACACATGACCATGCATCTCTCAAAATTTCAGAACTTTATACCACAAAGGAAAACTTTCACTGTAGGCAATTCTTTATAAAGCAATCAGATGTAGATGGAACCCAATATTGAATGCAGACTGTGAAAAATAAATCTAACTTTATTATACAGAATGGCATACCCTCATTGAAGAGGGTGGTAAAGAAAAGAGCTGACATAAGATACTTTGGAAAACAGCATTTTTAGTGTGTATTGTAAGGCTAAAAAAGGCACTGTACAAAACATTGTAGTCTAATTGATAAATTTGTTTTTCAGAAGTGTGTAAGTTACAATTGAAACTACTAAATGTAGACTAGGTTAATTGGATAAATGTATTTTAGATATGAGCAACAGGTTTCTCATTGTCAGAGAAAAAAGTTATAAATAAACAAAAAAGGAATGCCAGAATTAACCTTGAAGACCTGGATTGGATCAGTAGTAACATTATAAATCTTGTTGATTTTTAATAGATAGCTAGAGAAATAAATGTATATGTGTGTATATACTAACTCACTGAGAAAACCTAGAATTAGTCATACCCCCAACAGCAATGAAGACAACTAGTGTCCAGATTGTGGTTTCTAAATACCATTTTTTTTAATGCAGGGTCTTGCTCTGCCATCCAGGCTATGGAGTGCAGTATTGCAACCATGGTTCACTGCAGCCACAACTTCCCAGGTTCAAGCAATCCTCCTAACTCAGCCTCCCGAGTAGTTGGCATGTGGACCATGCCCAGTTTTGTTATTTACTTTTTGTAGAGATGTGGCCTCACTATTTTGCCCAGGCTGGTCTCAAATTCCTGGCCTCAAGCAATCCTCCTGCCTCAGCCTTCCAAAGTGCTGGGACTACAGGCATGAGCCACAATACCCAGACCGTAGATATCATTCTTAAAAAGAACCAGGACTCCTTAGGGAAGTGATTGATTTCAAGGCTGTGACAGGAAAAATACAAAATAAGACTGGATCATCTCACATTGCCAGAAAGTAATGAGGTGCAAAAAAAAAAAAAACATACACACACACACACACACACACCAAAAAACAAAAAGTGGAGGCTTGTCAAAATGTCATGGAAGTTCATTTTAAAAAGCTCCCAGTGACCAAAGCTGAAAAAAATAAAATAAAGAATTATAATCTAAAGAATAAAGTAAATATCCATGACTCCATACAGATATAAATAAATGATTAACCATAAATAACTGACAGAGAAGAGAGAACTCCACCTTACCGAAAAATTGTATTAACAAGTAGAAAAATGAAGAAAATTTAAAAATAAATATTAGAACACTACTATAATCATTGCTACTGGCAAGGTCCACCAATTAATGCTAATATTTGTGAGTGAAAGTTTAAGAAGAAAGAGGTTATCTGCATAGTCTCAAAGTACCTTCCTTCAAAGATGTATTGTTACACAGAAAACATAGTAATTTAAAGTGGAGAAGCCTTCAGATACCACAGTAACCAGATAATTAAGGTTAATTTCACAAGTAATGACATATTAACATCATGTTATGCACTGGGAGGGTTCTAATACCTCTGTAATATTCTTCCTTAAAATGAATAACCTCGGGAGAAAGAAAGATGGCTGACTAGACATAGCCAGGGGGAGCAGCTGCTACTGAGAGACCAAGACAACTGGTATACTCCTAACAGACCTTCAGAAGAAAAGCACTGAGAGTGGATGGAGGGAAGACACAGAAGCTGGACTGAAGCAGGAAGAATCTGGGAATCCTGCATGGGGCTACCCTGCACTGGGATTTGTTTCTGGCCCCCAGTGACTCCAGGGAAATGGATGAGTTGAACCGTCAAGGAGCAAGGGTTCTGAACCAGGCTGAGATGGCTGAAATGACAGAAATAGAATTCAGAATACGGGACAGGTGTGGTGGCTCATGCTTGTAATCTCAGCACTATGGGAGTCTGAGGTGGGTGGATCACCTGAGGCCAAGAGTTTGAGACCAGCCTGGCCAACATGGTGAAACCCCAACTCTACTAAAAATACAAAACTTAGCCAGGCATGGTGGTGCACTCCTGTAATCCCAGCTACTCGAGAGGCTGGGGTGGGAGAATCACTTGAACCTGGGAGGCAGAGGTTGCAGTTAGCCAAGATCACGCCACTACACTCCAGCCTGGGCAACAGAGTGAGACTCTCCTTCAAAAAAAAAAAAATCAGAAAATGGAGAGCAATGAAGATCACTGAGATGCAGGAGTACATTGAAACCCAATCCAAGGAAGCTAAGAATCACAATAAAATGATTCAGGAACTGACAGATAAAATAGCCAGTATAGGAAAGACCGTAACTGACCTCATAGAGCTGAAAAACACACTATAAGAATTTAATAATGTAATCACAAGTATTAATAGCAGAATAGACCAAGCAGAGGAAAGAATCTCAGAGCTGGAAGACTGGCTTTCTGATATAAGACAGTAACACAAGAATAGAGAAAAAAGATGAAAAGGAATGAACCAAATCTCTGAGAAATATGGGATAATATAAAGAGACCATATCTATGATTCACTGATGCCCCTGAAAGAGATTAGGACAGTGTAAGCAATTTGGGAAACATATTTTAGGATATCATCCATGAGAATTTCCCCAACCTAGCTAGAGAGGCCGACCTTCAAATTCAGGAAATGCAGACAACCCCAATAAGATACTTTACAAGAAGATCATCCCCAAGAAACATAATCATCAGATTCTCCAAGGTTGACATAAAAGAAACAATGTTAAAGGCAGCTAGAAATATTATGTCACCCACAAAGGGAAGCCCATCAGACAAATAATGGACCTCTCAGAAGAAACTCTATAAGCCAGAAGAGTTTGGGGGCCAATATTCAACATTCTTAAAGAAAAAATTCCAACCCAGGATTTCATATCTGGCCAAACTAAGCTTCAAAACCAAAGGAGAAATAAGATCCTTTTTATACAAGCAGATGCTCAGGGAATTCATTACTACTAGACCTGCCTTACAAGAGCTCCTGAAGGAAGCACTAAATAAGAAAAGATTGCTACCAGCCACTATGAAAACACAATGAAGTACACAGACCAGTGACACTAGAAAGCAATCACATAAACAAGTCTGCATAATAACTGGCTAACATCATGATGACAGGATCAAATCCACACATACCAATACTAACTTTGAATGTAAATGGACTAAATGCTCCCAATCAAAAGACGCAGAGTGGCAATCTGGATAAAGAACCAAGACCCATTGGTATGTGGCTTTCAAGAGATCCATTTCACATGCAGTGACACCCACAGGCTCAAAATACAGGAATGTAGAAATATCTACCAAGCAAATGGAAAACAGAATAAAGCAGAGGTTACAATCCTAATTTCAGACAAAACAGACTTTAAATCAATAAAGATAAAAAAAGACAATGATGGGCATTAAATAATGGGAAAGGGTTCAATTCAACAAGAAGACCTACTTATCCTAAATATATATGCACTCAACACAGGAGTACCCAGATTCATAAAGCAAGTTCTTAGAGTCTTTCAAAGAGACATAGACTCCCACACGATAATATCTGGAGACTTCAACACCCACTGAGTATTAGACAGATCACCTAGGCAGAAAATTAACAAAGACATCTAGGACCTGAACTCTGCACTGGACCTGATAGACATCTGCAGAAATCTCCACCCAAAAGCAACAGAATATGCATTCTTCACATTGCCACATGACACTTACTCTAAAATTGATCACATTACTGAACACAAAATACTCCTCTGCAAATGTAAAAGAATTGAAATCATAACAACCAGTCTTTCAGACCACAGCACAATCATATTAGAAATCAAGGCTAGGAAATCTGCTCAAAACCATACAATTACCTGGAAGTTGAACAATCTGCTCCTGAATGACTTTTGGGTAAATAATGAAACTGAGGCAGAAAATAAGACGTTCTTTGAAACTAATGAGAACAAAGATCCAACATACCAGAATCTCTGGAACACAGCTAAGGGAGTGTTAAGAGAGAAATTTCCAACACTAAATGCCCACATCAATAAGTTAGAAAGAACTTAATTTAACAACCTAGCATCATAACTAAAAGAACTAAAGAACCAAGAGAAAACCAACCCCAAAGCTAGAAGACAAGAAATAACTACACTCAGAGCTGAACTGAAGGAGATTGAGACATGAGAAAACACTCAAAAGATCAGCAAATCCAAGAAGTGGTTTTCTGGAAAAATTTATGAACTAGATAGACCACTAGCTAGAGTAATAAAGAATAAAAGAGAGAAGATCCAAACAAACACAATTAGAAATGTTAAAGGGGATATTGCCACTGACTCTACAGAAATACAAATAACCATCAAATAACATTATAAACACTTCTATGCACATAAACAAGGAAATATAAAAGAAATGAACAAATTCCTGGATGCATATACCCTCCCAACACTGAGCCAGAAGAAACTAAATCCCTGAACAGGCCAATAATATGCTCCAAAATTGAATCAGTAATAAATAGCTTACCAAAAAAAAAAAAAAAAAAAAAGCCCAGGACCAGACATATTCAAGCCAAATTCTACCAAATGTACAAAGAAGAGTTGGTACTATTCCTACTGAAACTATTCCAAAAAACTTAGGAGGAGGGACTCCTCCCTAACTCATTCTATGAGGCCAGCATCATCCTGATGCCAAAACCTGGCAAAGACACAACAACAACAACAAAAAGGAAACTTCAGGCCAATCCTTTGATGAACATTGATGCAAAAATCCTCTAACAAAACACTGGCAAACCAAATCCAGCAGCACATCAAAAAGCTCATCAACCATAATCAAGTAGGCTTTATCCCTGGGATGCAAGTTTGGATCAACATACACAAATCAATAAATGTGATTCATCACATGGCCAGAACTAAAGACTGATTATCTCAATAGATGCAAAAAAGGCTTTCAATAAAATCAAACATCACTTCATGTAAAAAAAACTCTCAATAAACTAGGTATTGAAGGAACATGCCTCAAAATAATAAGAGCCATCTATGACAAACCCACAGCCAACATCATACTGAATGGACAAAAGCTGGAAGCATTCCCTTTGAAAACTGGCACAAGACAAGGATGCCCTCTCTCATCACTCCCATTTAACATCATAGTGGAAGTCCTGGCCAGAGCAATCAGGCAAGAGAAAGAAACAAATAAAGTGCATCCAAATAGGACAAGAGGAAGTCAAACTATCCCTGTTTGTAGACAATATGATCCTATATCTTTAAAAAAAAACCCATAATCTCAACTTTAAAGCTCCTTAAACTTATAAAAAAACTTCAGCAAAGCCTCAGGATACAAAACAAATGTACAAAATCACTAGCATTCCTATACACCAAAAACAGTCAAGCTGACAGTCAAATCAGAAATGCAATCCTATTCGCAATTGCCACAAAAAGAATACAATACCGAGGAATACAGCTACCCGGGGAGGTGAAAGAGCTCCGCAAGGAGTACTACAAAACACTGCTCAAAGTAACCAGAGATGGCCGGGCGTGGTGACTCACACCTGTAATCCCAGCACTTTAGGAGATCAAGGCAGGTGAATTACTGGAGGTCAGGAGTTTGAGACCAGCCTGGTCAACATGGCAAAACCCCGTCTCTACTAAAAATACAAAAATTAGCTGTGCATGGTGGCACGTGCCTGTAACCCCAGCTACTTGTGACGCTGAGGCATGAAAATTGCTTGAACCTGGGAGGCGGAGGTTGCAGTGAGCCAAGATCTCTCGACTGCACTCCAGGCTGGGTGACAGAGTGAAACTGTGTCAAAAAGAAAGAAAGAAAGAGAGAGAGACAGAGAAAGAAAGAGAGAAGAAAGAGAGAAGGAAGGAAGGGAGGGAGGGAGGGAAGGAGGGAGGGAGGAAGGGAGGGAGGGAGGGAGGGAGGAAAAAAGAAAAGAAAAGAAAAAAGAAATCAGAGATGACACAAACAAATGGGAAAACATTTCATGCTCATGGACAGGAGGAATCAATAAAAGTAGCCATACTGCCCAAAGCAATGTATATATTCAGTGCTATTCCTATTAAATTACCAATGAAATTCTTCACAGAACTAGAAAAATCTATTTTAAAAATTGTATGGAACCAAAAAGGAGCCCAAATAGCCAAGGCAATCCTAAGCATAAAGAAAAAAGCTGGAAGCATCACATCACCTGACTTCAAACTATACTATAGGGCTCCAGTAACAAAACAGCATGGTACTGGTACAGAAACAATCACATGGACCAATGGAACAGAATAGAGAGCCCAGAAATAATGCCTTATACCTACATACATGTCTGTAGGTGATGCCACATCCGATCTTTGACAAAGCTAACAAAGACAAGCAATGGGAAAGGACTCTCTATTCAATAAATGGTGCTGGGATAACTGGCTAGTCATACGCAGAAGACTGGAATTGAACTCCTTCCTTATACCATATATATATATATTTTTTTTTTTTAGATGGAATCTCCCTCTGTCACCCAGGCTAGAGTGCAGTGGCATGATCTCGGCTCGCTGCAACCTCTACATCCTGGGTTCAAGCAATTCTCCTGCTTCAGCCTCTCAAGTAGCTGGGATTACAGGCACACACCACCATGCCCAGCTAATTTGTCTATTTTTTTTTTTTAATAGAGACTGCATTTCTCCGTGTTGGCCAGGCTGGTCTCCAACTCCTGGCCTCAGATGATCAGCCCACCTCAGCCTCCCAAAGTGCTAGAATTACAGGTGTGATGCACCACGCCCAGCCTTAAAGACTTAATTTAAAAGTACAACCCAAAACTATAAAAACCCTGGAAGACAACCTAGGCAATACCATTCTGGACACAGGAACAGGCATAGATTTCATGATGAAGACGCCAAAAGCAATTGCAACAAAAGCAAAAATTGACAAATGGGATCTAATTAAACTAAAGGCTTCTGCACAGCAAAAGAAACTATCAACAGAGTAAGCAGACATCCTACAGAATGGGAGAAAATATTTGCAAACTATGCATCTGACAAAGATCTAATATCCAGCATCTATAAGGAACTAAAACAAATGTATAGGAAAAAAAAACAAAAAGTAGTCAAAGAACAAGAACAGACAATTTTCAAAAGAAGACATATATGCAGCCAACAAGCATATGAAAAAAAGCTTAATATCACTGATCATTAGAGAAGTACAAATCAAAACCACAGTGAGATACCATCTCATTCAAGTCAGAATGGCAATTAAAAAGTCAAAATAGGCCCAGCACAGTGGCTCACACCTGTAATCCCAGCACTTTGGGAAGCTAAGGTGGGCAGATCACCTGAGGTCAGGAGTTTGAGACCAACCTGGCCAACATGGCAAAATCCTGTCTCTACTAAAAATACACAAATTAGCCGGGCATAGTGGCAAGTACCTGTAATCCCAGCTACTTGAGAGGCTGAGGCAGGAGAATTGCTTGAGCCCGAGAAGTGGAGGTCGCAGTGAGCTGAGATCACGTCGCTACATTCCAGCCTGGGCAACAGAGCAAGACTCTGTCTCAAAACAAAAACAAAAACAAAACAAAACAAAACCAAAAAAAACACAGATGCTGGCAAGGTTGTAGAGAAAAGGGAATGTTTATATACTGTTGGTGGGAGTGTAAATTAGCTCAACCATTGTGGAAAACATCGTAGTGATTCCTCAAAGGACTAAAAACAAATCTATTATTCAGCTCGGCAATCCCATCACTGGGTATATACCCAAAGGAATATAAATCATTCTAACCATAAAGACACACGCATGTGTACGTTCATTTACACAGGAACAGAAAACCAAATACCACATATTCTCACTTACAAGTGTGAGAGCTAAATAATGAGAAGAAATGGACACACAGAGGGGAACAATACACACTGGGGCCTATCAGAATGTGAAGGCTGGGAGGAGGATCAGGAACAATAACTATTGGGTAATAGGCTTAACACCTGGGTGACAAAATAATCTGTATGACAAACTCCTATGACACATGTTAGCCTATATAACAAACCTGCACATGTACTCCTGAACTTAAAAGTTAAACAAAATGAATGACCTTAATGTAATCGTGAGAAAACATCAGACAAACTCAAATTGAAGAACATTCTACTAAATACTTAGCCAGTTCTAAAACAATAGAGGAAATAGTGGGACCCTAAGAGGAACTGCTTTTATAAGGTTCTTGGGTCAAAGGACTAAGAAATGAAATAAATTTGAAGTTACAGAGACAGCCAGTGGAGGAACCGATACCATTGATAATGAAAGAGGCTAGAGAATAAGACTGAGAGCACTGCAAGTAAGCTGACTCTTCATCTATCATAGTAGGAAATCAGTCATATAATGTCTCAGCTAGTAAAACAATAAACAACTGTAAAGGCATATTGTTGCAATTTATGGTAACAATCTTCAGAAGATGCAAAGGCAGGAAAAGTAAAAAGGGTCAACCCCGGAGACATGGGACTAGCGGAAGAGAAATGTCAGCTGAGTGACTTGCTTTTTATTACATTAATGATATTTTTCCTTTTTAGCCATCTGCATTTATTACTTAGATTATTTGTAAGAAACAAATATTGTGTCATAAAAATTGAGGATGATTATATTTTTTAAAGATTCAGAATTTTCTTTAAAATGTATTGTTTCGCATGTGTACAAAATGGCACTCAATTATAGAAGGAAAAATTAACCCAAACAAATTTTTTTCAGGAACCTAACTATTTGCACAAAATGTAGTATTCCTGTCTTTCTGAGAGTGTATTTTTAATGATCATCTAGTCTGTTTTTATGACTAAAAAAAGAACAACAACAAAAATGATGTGGGAAATTGCTCCTTTTATGCCTGAGTCCCATGATTTTATTCAGCCAGCACATGGCAGGCCAGCTGTTGAATGATATATTCCAAAACGTTCTTGTTCTAATGGCGGTGATAAGCATTATAAAAATATAATAATATCCATTTTATAATCCCCCTGGAGAAAGGCTTTGTATTTGCAGCAACAGCACATTGTTTCATGTTTGCTAAAAATATCATCATCAATTTTCCATGCTTTTATGGAACGTAAAACTTTATGTATGTGTATGCACATACAAAGACACCATACAGTGCAATCCCAGTTAAAATACATCGTATCTTGCACCTTTAAATAACTGCAATTTGGCACTGTGTAGATTACTCCAGTGTCAAATCATTTTATGTATTAACCTAACCCCAGGGTAGATGGAGTACATGGCAAAGAAAGCAGTGACATTGTCCTGTCTCAAATGTGTCCTAATATTTGGACAGATTCATGATTTACTATTCATGTTTGTTGTAAAAAAAAGAGTTCTCACTTTCAGTTCTATATTTCTTTGGAAATAAGTCCTGCCTTGTCGTTTATACAAGTACAGGTGTTTTGTAAGAGTGCAAATTGCACAGGAGCCTTCTGCAGCTTCTACACAGATTGTGGCTTGCCCAGTGGCTCACTCAGCTCAAGAACAAAAGCAGTGGCCGGGCGCAGTGGCTCACGCCTGTAATCCCAGCACTTTGAGAGGCCGAGGCGGGTGGATCATGAGGTCAGGAGATCGAGACCATCCTGGCTGACAGAGGGAAACCCCATCTCTACTAAAAATACAAAAAATTACCAGGCATGGTGGCATACGCCTGTAGTCCCAGCTACTTGGGAGGCTGAGGCAGGAGAATTGCTTGAACTCAGGAGGCAGAGGTTGCAGTGAGCTGAGATTGCACCACTGCACTCCAGCCTGGGCAACAGAGCGAGACTCTGTCTCAAAAAAGAAAAAAAAGAAAAGCAATAGAGAGCCAATGCTTCTTAGTCTGTGATGAAGGGGTCTTTTGCTTTTTTTCCATTTCAAATCTGTCTCAGAATAATACTTTTACAAACCACAAAAATTACATGCTTGCATGTTGTGACAATATCCAATTGCCATCAAAGTTTCCAGACGCTTACCCTCACAAAGCCAGGATACTCCAGAAATGATACCTAGTCACAATAGAGAACTATTTCGGAAAAACACCACAGCAGCCACTGATACCATGAGAGACTGTATGCTGGAAACTGCACCACAGCTGCCCTGGAGGAACTAGTCGCCCTGCCACCTGCCTGCCGAAAATACCATCTCCCCAAACGTGGCGGCCTCTTCACATTACTCTAAGGTTTCCACCTCTTTGCAGCTAGGACTCTACATGATCTAGCTTCTCCCTCGCAGAGTCCTAGCTGCAAAGAAGTCTGAGAAACGGTGTTAAGCTTTCAAGGAGCCAAACTAGAAAATGATTAAAAAGGGAACCAATTTTCAGTGTCTGCTTCAAGTTCTCTTGTATTAATAGAAATCTTTAGGTGCTCAGATCCTCTGTGTAAACAACCCCTCACCTAATCCCTGCCAAAAGGGTGAAAGAGCCCTCTGCATAGCTGTAAATACGCTCCCCTGGTCACAGCTGATTGGGATAAAGTAAACCACTAACCCCTGCAGGGCCAATTCCATTTTCTAGGAAATGCGGCAGGAAGTCACAAGTCAATCAGAGTTGAGTGATGAAGATGGCAGGTCATGTAGAGCTATGGCTAAAAACGAAAAAAAATTTTTGTTTTTGAGATGGAGTCTTGCTCTGTTGCCCAGGCTGGAGTGCAGCGGTGGAATCTCGGCTCACTGCAACCTCTACCTCCCAGGTTCAATCAATCCTCCTGCCTCAGCCTCCCAAGTAGATGGGATTACAAGCGCCCACCACCAGGCCCGGCTAATTTTTGTATTTTTCGTAGAGACGGGGTTTCACCACATTGGTCAGGCTGGTCTCGAGCTCCTGGCCTCAGGTGATCCACCTGCCTCGACCTCCCAGAGTGGAACTGAAATATTTCTACCAAGTGCAAATGGAAGAGAAAGAAGCCAGTCAGCGAGTAGGCCAAGAAGCATAAAGCAAATACCCTAAGCAAAGCAAGCAGGAGAGACTGCACCACCTCTGAGAGAGTTTATCCTCACTCCCTAAGTGCCAAAGAGTAGGCCTGGGCTTCCTGCTCTTGGGATTCAAGGGCAACCCTGGTGTCTTACTCAGCAGAACTCCTCCAACCAGAAAGGAACTGGTTTTGATGGCAGTGGCTGCTGCCATCACGCTGGCTGCAGCAAGGAGGCACGGGGTTGGGGCTGCACGCTCCATGGAGCCAGGCGGAGCCCCGCCCCTTGTGAGTTAAGTCGGGAGCTCCCAAATGCAGCTGCAGACCCAGGCCTCCCGCTCCACGGAGCAGGCAGAGGCCCTGCTCTCCTGGGCGAGGCTGCAACCGCCCAAACTGCTGCTGTGGATCTGACCCTCCCTGTGTTCTTGGGGGGCCCAGGAGCAGGCAGAATCTCTGCATAGACCCACGGCTGCAGACCTGGGCCTACCAGGCTCTACAGAGCAGGCAGGTAGGAGCCTGAGACGAGCAGAAGCCCCACGCCTGCCGAGTTACACCCTTCAGAGTTAGCGCAAGACCCGAGAGTCTTCGTAGCCTGCACCCCTGGGGCTCCTCGGGGCCCCCAGACCCTGTCCCTGCGGGCTTGGGGGTGTCTGCTCTCCCTGCCTGGCCTCTCTCCGCTCCCTGTGCCCACTCTGATCTGGGAGCAGGGTTGAGGCCAAGCCCCGGGGCCAAGAACGGCAGCAGGAAGCAGATTCCTGGGTGGAAGGGGACAGGTCCCCGGTGAAAGCCCCACCTTCAGGCCAGGGAGGAAGCCATGTAGTCCTAACAAAAGGACTTGAAGGCCTGTGGGCTGCCTGTCTGGCTGCCCATTGGCTGCCCATGAACCAATCAGCCTGCACTTCCTCCCCTCTGAAGTCCATAAAAGCCCCGGGCTCAGTCAGAACAGGGCAGAGGATGGAGAAGACTCAGAGAGAGAGAAACAATGGGGTGGGACGACCCTCTGCAGACAGAAGCAACCCTCTTCAGGGCCTCCTTTCTGCTGAGAGCAACAGACGTTGGGAAGAGCAGTAGCAGAGAGGAGCAACCCTCTCCAGGGCCTCTGTTCTGCTGAGAGCTGAACACTCCACGGACAACCTACCTACAGAGAGGAGCGTCCCACTGCGGCTCTCCTCTGAGCTGTTCTAACACTTTACTAAAGATCCTCTTTGTCTTACTCACCCTTCACTTGTCTGTGTACCTCATTCTTATTGGATGCAGGACAAGAACTCAGGCAAAGGCACCACCCGCCACAGAGGTTTCCAGCCAGAAAACTGACACCACAGAGATCCTGTAACAGTTTCTGTGTTTGAAGTGTTCACTGTTATTGCTTTTTTTTTTTTTTTCCTCCTTTAGCAAAGACACGTTAGAATTACGATCATGGTCAGGAGGATGGCATAACTAACATACAAAAGTATTTGCTTAAGGACGGTTGAATATAGTGGCTCACACCTTTAATCCCAGCACTTTGGGAGGCTGAGGTGGAAGGATCCCTTGAGGCCAGGAGTTTGAGACCAGTTTGGGCAACATAGCCAGACCTAACTTATAGTATAAATTTTTAAAAAAAATTTTTTTTAAGTAAACAGGGCAAGGTAGCTCATGCCTGTAATCCCAACACTTTGGGAGGCCAAGACAGGTGAATCGCTTGAGCTCAGGAGTTGGAGACCAGCCTAGGCAACTTGTTGAAATCCTGTCTCTACAAAAAGTACAAAAATTAACCAGACATGGTGGCATGCTTGTGGTCCCAGCTACTCTGGAGGCTGAGGTGGGAAAATCGCTGGAGCCTGGGAGGTTGAGGGTGCAGTGAGTTATGATCACACCACTGCACTCCAGTCTGGGTGACAGAGTGAAACCTTGTCTGAAAAAATAATAATTTGGTAAAAAGAAATTTGAGAAAAATAAGAAGGGACAGGTAAGAGGTATGCAGAGGCTTCAAGGATGGAAAATTATCCTGTTTCTAGGTGAATAACTGGTGAAAGAACCCTATCCTAATAGCTTGTTAACTGATGAGATGTAGTCTGCAGGTGGCCAGGGCCTGTGGAAAGAGCAGAGGACTTCTGTGACAGGGCATAATGCGAGTGCCCAGGGCAGTGCCTGGACTGCTCACACCAAGAGGTTCCCTCTGGAGGCTCCACTCCGTTGTTGGCTACTTGCCTGATTCCATGCTTAAAGAGTACAGAGGGGGTTGTTGGGAACCCGCTGCTATCATAAAGCAATTGGAGGGCTTGGTGGCACATGCTGGTAATCCCAACTACTCAGGAGGCTGAGGCATGAGAATTGCTTGAACCAGGGAGGTGGAGGTTGCAGTGAACCAAGATCATGCCCCTGTACTCCAGCCTGGGCGACAGAGAGATACTCTGTCTTAAAAAAATAAAAATAAAAATAAAGCACTTGGAGAAGAACTAGAGTACCCATACTCTAGAACAGGCCAAGCTAGGGAGGAAGGAGGGGCACACCCCTCTTACACTTCAGTGCCTTCTCCTTTTGGCTTGAGCTTGTTAGTATCTGTTCCTGTGCCTTCCTTCCTCCTAACTAAATATGATCTGTCTTTTGGACTCAGCTTGAACTCCACTCCTCTAAGAGCCCCTTCAGACTAGAACAGATGTCTTCTTCCCCTAACTTCCTGGGGCATTTATTGGTATTAATTATCACTGGACACTTATCTGTGGAAGCTCTGTTTTGTTTTTGTTTGGTTTTATTTTGGTTTTTTGAGACGGAGTCTCACTCTGTCACCCAGGCTGGAGTACAGTGGTGCAATCTTGGCTCACTGCAACCTCCGCCTCCCAGGTTCAAGCAATTCTTGTGTCTCAGTCTCTGAGTAGCTGGGATTACAGGCACACACCACCATGCCCAGCTAATTTGCGTACACTTTGTAGAAATGGGGTTTTATCATGTTGCCCAGGCTGGTCTTGAATTCCTGAGCTCAAGCGATCCACCTGCCTCGGCCTCCCAAAGTGCTGGGATTACAGGTGTGAGCCACCATACCCAGCCAGTGGAAGCTTTGTTTTCATGTGTATATATTCATATATATGAATATATGAGTATTCATATATATGACTATATGAGTATATAGTCATATATGAGTATATATTCATATATATGAATATATAAATATAAAGATTCGTGTGTGTGTATATATATATTCACGAAGGATTGGTTCCAGAACCCCTCATATGCCAAAATTCATAAATTCTCAAGTCCCTTATATAAAACGGGGTAGTATTTGCATATAGTCTATACACATACTACACATACAAATACTTTAAATCATCTCTACATTATTTGCAATACCTAATGCAATGTAAATGCTATGTAAATAGTTGTTATATTGTATTGCTTATATTATTTTTATTGTTCTGTTTGTTAATATTTTCATTCGTCAATTCGTTAAATCTGAGGATGCAAAACCTGCAGATATGGAGGGCCAATTATATAAACAGTCATGAACATAGCATTTTGGTCAATGAAGTACCACATATGTGATTATAAGATTATAATGGAGCTGAACAATTCCTGCTGCTCAGTGACTTTGTAGCCATCATAAGGTAATGTGCGATGCGTTACTCATGGATTCGTGGTGATGCCAGTGTAAAGAAACATACTGCACTGCTAGTTACGTGGAAGTATAAGCACATACAATTATGTACAGTTATGTATTAATACTTGATAATAATTGACTTTGTGACTGGTTTATGTATTTACTATACTTTTATTGCTATTTTAGAGTTTACTCCTACTTATAAAAGAAAGTACTATACAACGGTATGCTGGCCGGGCGGTGGCTCACACCTGTAATCCCAGCACTTTGGGAGCAGAGGTGGGTGGATCACCTGAGGTCAGGAGTTCAGGCCTACTGCCTGAGAAGGACCTTTGCCCAGGCTATTGCTGCAAAGGAGGAAGACTTGGAAAAGACACTGATACAATTCTGGAAAGACTACAGTATCTGTGACTGCATCCAGAACCCTCCTTGAGCTTTGGGCGATGTCATCAAATATTGTGTGAATGGCTTCTGGAAGAAGACACTCAATATCTTTGTCCATGACTTCAAAGGATTTCCCAAGGATGAGAACGCTGAAAAATTAAGACTGTGGTTGAGACGGCAAACAACTCTTTAACATGGGTGTGGATGCGGATGACACTGAGAAGCTCTTAGAGGTGGTTCCCAAGGAATTGACTAATGAGGAGTTTTTGAAACTAGAACAGGAAAGCATAGCTAAAGAAGAGCCAAGAGAAAAAAAAAAGAAACTGCAGGAAAAGAAAAAGAAAAACCCTCTCCCCAAGAAAATTCACAATGAAAAGTTTAGAGGAAGCTTTTGCAGACCTCATCAAACTCCTTTAAAAGTTTGAAGACAGACCTGGCCAGGCACAGCGGCTCACACCTGTAATCCCAGCACTCTGGGAGGCCGAGGTGGGTGGATCACCTGAGGTCAGGAGTTCAAGACCAGCCTGGCCAACATGGTGAAACCCCATCTCTACCAGGCGTGGTGGCAGGCACCTGTAATCCCGGGTACTTGGGGGAACCGAGGCAGGAGAATCGCTTGAACCCGGGAGGCGGAGGTTGCAGTGAGCCAGATCGCGCCATTGCACTCCAGCTAGGGGGACAAGGGTGAGACTTTGTCTCAAAAACAAAAACAAATTTAAAAAAAAGTTTGAAAACGGACCCAAACACCAAAAGGTTTCCATGACCAGAGAAGACTGTTCATGTTGTATTATCTTTTTACAAGCTAACCTATGATGATGGAAAAAACAAACAAACAAAAAGCAAACCATCTTGGTCATGTTTCTGAAGAGTGGCAGCATGGAGGAAGACCTCAGGCAGGTGCTTCAGTAGGCATTCCCAAAGAAGGCATTGTTATCACAGGAGATGACAGCTCCATGCCTGCTATTGCCCCTAAATACCTTACAGTAGGACAAGATATGGAGGCGGAAAACAGTGGCACTGATAATCCTGACACTGTGTAGACCTCAAATTTTAAAACAGGAAAAAGCTTATAGAATAAGGATATAAAAAAGAAAATATGTTTGTATGGCTGTACAATGTATTTGTGTTTAAAGCTAAGTGTTATTACAAAAGAGTCAAAAAGTAAAAAATAAAAAGTTTATAAAAGGAAAAAAGTTATAGTAAGCTAAGGTTAATATATTCGTGAAGAAGAAAAGTTTTTATTTATTTATTTATTTTTATGTTTTATTTTTGAGACAGTGTCTTGCTCTGTTGCCCAGGCTGGAGTGCAGTGGTGTGATCTTGGCTCACTGCAACCTCCACCTCCTGGGTTCAAGCGATTCTCCCGCCTCAACCTCCCTAGTAGCAGGGATTACAGGTGCCCGCCACTGTGCCCAACTAATGTTTTGTATTTTTAGTAGAGACAGCGTTTCACCATGTTGGCCAGGCTGATCTTGAATTCCTGGCCTCAAGTGATCCACCCGCCTGGGCCTCCCAAAGTGCAAGGATTACAGGAATCAGCCACCACGCCTGGCCAAAGAAGGAATGTTTTTTAAAATGTTGAGTGTAGCTTACATGTACAGTCTTTATAAACTCCACAGTAGTATATAGTAATGTCTTAGGCCTTTGCATTTACTTGCCACTCACTCACTGACTCACCCAGAGCAACTTCCAGTCCTGCTTCCTCCACTCATGGCAAGTGCCCTATACAGGTGTAACATTTTTTATCTTTTATACCATGTTTTTACTGTGCCTTTTCTATGTTTAGATATGGTTAGATACACAAATTTTTACCATTGTGTTACAATTACCTATAGGATTTAGTACAGTGACATGCTGCATAGGTTTGTAACCTAAGAGTGATAGGCTATACCATACAGCCTAGGTGTGTAGTAGGCTATACCATTCAGCTTTGTGTAAGTCATCTCTATGATGTTCACACAATGGTGAAATCACCTAATGACACATTTACTGGAACATATCTTCATTGTCAAGCCATGCATGACTGTATGTAGGAGGTAATCAATAATTCAGGTTAATGATTTTGTTGCTGATGCTGACAATGACTTTGCTTATGCTGCAGAATCTCTTCCACATTCTTCTCTTATGCTTTGGGATTCATCTCAACCATCACCTCCTCTTGCAGGCCTCTCACTTCCCATCTGTGCGGAGTGCTCATCCTCTGTGCCCCTCAAAGCACCTACAGCTACTACCACACTGCGTTGAAAGGAGCTACTTTCTTTCTAGGCCTCTTCAACCCATTAATCTCTCAGAGGCAAAAGCTATAATTCATTTATCTCCATATCCACAAAGCTTAGCATAGTGCCTGGAATATAGTAGGCACTTTACACATCCTTATTGGAATAAAACTATGATTAAATTAATTTTTAACTATCTTTTGGCTTAAGGTAAATTAGACCTCAGATTTGTCAGGAGCTCAGCTGAGCTGAGAGAGAGCTGAACTGCCAGATATCAGCATAACAGGTTAAAACAACAAGCCAAAAATGAAAGAGAAAACCTCTAGTTACCGTGATGGTGTAAGGAAGACTTTAAAGCCAGGGAAAATGCCAACTCCCCTGGAAAGTTTTAAAGAGTGAAATAATTCATTTTTCTTCTTTACTTAAGGATCCCGGCTTGGCTTGGTGGCTCACGCCTGTAATTCCAGCACTATGGGAGCCCAAGGCAGGTGGATCACTTGAGGTCAGGAGTTTGAGACCAGCCTGACCAACATGGTGAAACCTGTCTCTACTAAAAACACAAAAATTAGGCCAGGCACTGTAGCTCATGCCTATAATCCCAGCGCTTTGAGAGGCCGAGGCGGGTGGATCACTTGAGGTGAGGAGTTCGAGACCAGCCTGGCCAACAAGGTGAAACCCCTTTTCTACTAAAAATACAAAATTAGCCCGGTGTGGTGGTGCCTGCCTGTAACCCCAGCTACTCAGGAGGCTGAGGCAGGAGAATCGCTTCAACCCGGAAGGAAGATTTTGCAGCAAGTCAAG
This sequence comes from Theropithecus gelada, assembly GCF_003255815.1. Taxonomy (NCBI): domain Eukaryota; kingdom Metazoa; phylum Chordata; class Mammalia; order Primates; family Cercopithecidae; genus Theropithecus; species Theropithecus gelada. Next base: position 108,596,660 of record NC_037679.1, on the reverse strand, counting down.
ATTATTGCACTGCGCGCCAGCCTGGGTGACAGACGGAGGGAAACTATCTCAAAAAAAAAAAAAAAAAAATTAGCTAGGCATGGTGGTGTTCGCCTCTAATCCCAGCTATTCGGAGGCTGAGGCACAAGAATCTCTTGAACCCAGGAGGCAGAGGTTGCAGTGAGCCCAGATCATGCCACTGCACTCCAGCCTGGGTGACAGAGCAAGACTCTGTCAAAAAAAAAAAAAAAAGGAAGGTTGAGGTAGGTTGATCGCTTGAGGTCAGGAGTTTGAGACCAGCCTGGCCAACACAGTGAGCCCATCTCTACTAAAAATACAAAAATTAGCTGGGCGTGGTAGCGTGTGCCTGTAATCCCAGCTACTCAGGAGGCTGAAGCAGGAGAATCGCTTGAACCCGGGAGGCAGAAGTTGCAGTGAGCCGAGATTGCGCCACTGCACTCCAGCCTGGGTGACAAAGCAAGACCCCATCTCAAAAAAAAAAAAAAAAAAACACAACAACAACAAAAAACAAACAAACAAAAAACTTGTGGGGGATCCCCCTGACTGGTGTATATTGTGTGACTGGTGTATATTGAGTGGATTGTGAGTGGGGAAGGCAGGGTCTCACTCTGTTGCCCAGGCTGGAGTAGAGTAACAGCTCACTGCAGCCTTGAACTCCTGGGCTCAAGCGATCCTCCAGCCTCATCCTCCCAAGTAGCTGGGACTGCAGGCACACACCAACATGCCCAACTTAGGATACTCTAATGATAGTCCAGATGAGACCATTTGTGGCTTAGCCTTGTATGGTAGCAGTGGGGAGTGAGAAGTAATCAGACTGGGCATGTTTTGAAGGCAATCCAACAGGACTGACAGTTTAGACATGAAAATGCAAGATGTCAAGGCCAGCTCTAAAGTGTTTGGCTTGAGCAACTGGATGAAAGGAGCTACCATTTACAAACATGAGGAAGGCTGAGGGAGAAGCATTTTGAAGCGGGGAAGGAATCAAAAGAGGTGAATAGTGGTACTTGACAGTGAAAAGGAAGAATGAATGGGTCAAATAAGGAAAGGGACTGAGTTCCAGATTCATGGATTTGGCCTATTTCTTTTAAAGCTGTGAAAGGTCATAGAGAAGAATTATACATCGAAGCCTGTGATTTAGGAAGATCTATCTAACTAATGAAGGATGAAATAAAATGACGCTGGAATAAAAGCTTTTTTCTCATTTTAGGCATCTAGCTGACTTGTTGGAGTCTAGGCATGAGATGACATGTACCTAAGATGGTAGCAATGAGTATTTCAGAATCCAAAATAGAGAATTGGCAGAAGTTTATGACTGATTAGAACTGGGGTAGAAGGAAATAGGAAAAGTCAAATAAAACTCTAAGATCTTGCAGCATGTAAGTGAAAGAATGTGAGACTTTTGATGGAATCTAAAAGTTATGAGGTGGGACTCTGAGCTGGTGAGTACCATGTTCTCATTCACCTAGGTACCCTGGTCACATGGTAGGAAGCCAATGTGTTTATTAAATATTTTTTAATGAATAAATGAATTAGGTGATGATGAAACATGCATGGAAATGTTTCACAGATAGAAACTAATGCTAGAGTGGGAATGATATCAAGACTCAATACAGATTTAGAAATAATATATACACAGGGAATAGTTGAGGTCATTAAAATAGATGAAATCTCTGAGGAAAATGGAGGACAGAATGATGAGGGTGGAAATGAGGTCTCCCATCTGCAGAAGGCAGAAAGCAATAAAAGATCAACGGAAATATGTGAAAGAAAACAAGAGTTGGCATCAAAAAGGTTAAGAAAAGAGGGTGTTTGAAAATAGGGACTGTCACCTGAGCCAAGTGCTGTAGAGGCGAAAGATAACCCAGATTTAATTTTTTTAGACTATCAATGTTAGTAGAAGTGGGAATTTTGTGAAATGTCTGGAGAATTGCAGCTGGGCATGGTGGCTCACGCCTGTAATCCCAGCACCTTGAGAAGCCAAGGTGGGCAGATCACTTGAGGTCGGGAGTTCAAGACCAGCCTGGTTAACATGGTAAAACCCTGTCTCTACTAAAAATACAAAAATTAGCTGAGTGTGGTGGTGCCTACCTGTAATCCCAGCTACTGAGGAGGCTGAGGCAGGAAAATCACTTGAACTTGGGAGGTGCAGGCACAGTGAGCCAAGATCACGCCACTGCACTGCAGCCTGGGTGACAGGCTGTCTCAAAAAAAGAACAAAAGAAGAGGGAAGAGAAGGGGAGGGGAGGGGAGGCGGGCGGAGGAGAGGGGAGGCAGGGGAGGAGATGGGAGGAGAGGGGAGGGGACGGGAGGGGAGCAGGGGGAGGAGAGGGGAGGCAGGGGGAGGAGAGAGGACGAGTGGGGGGAGGGGAGGGAAGGGGAGGGGAGGGAGAGGGAGGGGAGGGGGCAAAGAAAAGAAAAGAGGAAGGGAGGAAGGGAGGGAGGGATGGAGGAAGGAAGGAAGGAAGGGAGAAATTTCTGGAGAATTGAAGGGAAGACTTCATATCAGACCAGAGGAGACTCCTGCTTGTCCTGAGACCTTTGTGAATCCTTAAAATCATCAATTCAATTTTAGCAAATAATTCCTCTTATAAAATAAATGCCCACGTGGGTCTCCCGGCCCGAGCGTAGCTGGAGCGACGGGGATGGAACAGTCAGGGCTGGCTCAGTGGCTTTGTCTCCGACGGTGGGGGGAGGATGCGGGGGATGAGACCTCGGTACCGCGCGGTGGGTGGAGGAGGGGTCGGCGCTCGGCTCCGCCTAGTAGCACGTAGCCGCCGTTACGCGGGCCGCCATTTCCTGTCGGATCCGGGCTACTGCAGCTGGGCTGTGGGTTGTTGGTGCGCTCCAGAACGTTTCAGTTCTGCTCTGCAAGGATCTATAATAACTGATTGGTGTGCCCATTTAATAAAAGAATATGGAAACTGAACAGCCAGAAGAAACCTTCCCTAACACTGAAACCAATGGTGAATTTGGTAAACGCCCTGTAGAAGATATGGAAGAGGTACAAGCATTTAAAAGATCTAGAAACATTGATGAGATGGTTGAATTACGCGTTCTGCTTCAGAGCAAGAATGCTGGGGCAGTGACTGGAAAAGGAGGCGAGAATATTAAGGCTCTCCGTACAGACTACAGTGCCAGTGTTTCAGTCCCAGACAGCAGTGGCCCCAAGCACATACTGAGTATCAGTGCTGATACTGAAACAATTGGAGAAATTCTGAAGAAAATCATCCTTACCTTGGAAGAGGGCCTGCAGTTGCCATCATCGACAGCAACCAGCCAGCTCCCACTCGAATCTGATGCTGTGGAATGCTTAAATTACCAACACTATAAAGGAAGTGACTTTGCGAGTTGAGGCTGTTGGTTTATCAGAGTCTAGCAGGAGGAATTATTGGGGTCAAAGGTGCTAAAATCAAAGAACTTCGAGAAAACCCTCAAACGACCATCAAGCTTTTCCAGGAATGCTGTCCTTATTCCACTGACAGAGTTGTTCTTATTGGAGGAAAATCCGATAGGGTTGTAGAGTGCATAAAGATATCCTTGATCTTATATCTGAGTCTCCCATCAAAGGACGTGCACAGCCTTATGATCCCAATTTTTACGATGAAACCTGTGATTATGGTGATTTTACAATGATGTCTGATGACTGCCGTGGACGCCCATTGGGATTTCCCATGCGGGGAAGAGGGGGTTTTGACAGAATTCTTCCTGGTCTGGGTGGGCGTCTCATGCCTCCATCTAGAAGAGAATGATGATATGAGCCCTCATCCAGGACCACCTCCCCCTCCTCCTGGGCGAGCCGGCCAGGGTGGTAGCAGAGCTCGGAATTTTCTTCTTCCTCCACCACCACCACCTAGAGGGGGAGACCTCATGGCCTATGACAGAAGAGGGAGACCTGGGCCGGGCGCGGTGGCTCAACCCTGTAATCCCAGCACTTTGGGAGGCCGAGGCGGGTGGATCACGAGGTCAGGAGATCGAGACCATCCTGGCTAACACGGTGAAACCCCGTCTCTACTAAAAATACAAAAAAGTAGCCGGGCGTGGTGGCGGGCGCCTGTAGTCCCAGCTACTCGGAGGCTGAGGCAGGAGAATGGCGTAAACCCGGAAGGCGGAGCTTGCAGTGAGCCGAGATCGGGCCACTGCACTCCAGCCTGGGTGACACAGCGCGACTCCGTCTCAAAAAAAAAAAAAAAGAAGAGGGAGACCTGGAGACCGTTACCTCGGCATGGTTGGTTTTCAGTGCTGATGAAACTTGGGACTCTGCAATAGATACATGGAGCCCATCGGAATGGCAGATGGCTTATGAACCACAGGGTGGCTCCGGATATGAGTATTCCTATGCAGGGGGTCGTGGCTCATATGGTGATCTTGGTGAACCTATTATTACTACACAAGTAACTATTCCCAAAGATTTGGCTGGATCTATTATTGGCAAAGGTGGTCAGCGGATTAAACAAATCCGTCTTAAGGCGGGAGCTTCAATCAAAATTGATGAGCCTTTAGAAAGTTCCGAAGGTTGGATCATTACCATTACAGGAACACAGGACCAGATACAGAATGCACAGTATTTGCTGCAGAACAGTGTGAAGCAGTATGCAGATGTTGAAGGATTCTAATGCAAGATATTTTTTTCTTTTTTATAGTATGAAGCAGTATTCTGGAAAGTTTTTCTAAGACTAGTGAAGAACTGAAGGAGTCCTGCATCTTTTTTTTTTTTTTTTTTTTTTTTAATCTGCTTCTGTTTAAAAAGCCAACATTCCTCTGCCTCATAGGTGTTTTGCATTTGAGGTGTAGTGAAATCTTTGCTGTTCACCAGATGTAATGTTTTAGCTCCTTACGAACAGGGTTGTGGGGGGAAGGGTGTGAAAAACTAACGTTGAAATTTTGAAACAGCAGCAGAATGAGTGGATTTTATTTTTTGTTATTGTTGGTGGTTTAAAAAACTTCCCCCCATGTAATTGTGAACACCTTGCTTTGTGGTCACTGTAACATTTAGGGGGTGGGAAAGGGAGGAAAAGTAACAATAGTCCACATGCCCCGGGCATCTGTTCAGAGCAGTGTGCAGAATGTAATGCTCTTTTGTAAGAAAAGTTTTATGATTTTAAAAATAAATTTAGTGAACCTATTTTTGGTGGTCATTTTTTTTTAAGACAGTTATTTTGAAATGGTGGCTGAATTTCCCAACTCACCCCCAAACTAAGTTCGATTTTCAGCTCCTCTGTTGGACGTATAAGTGCATCTCTTGTTGGACATAGGGAAAATAACTTGGCAAACAGTTATGGTGATTTCTTGATAGTCTGGAAGTCTATTGCTGGGAAGAAATTCCATCATACATATTCATGCTTATAATAAGCTGGGGATTTTTTGTTTTTGCAAATGCTTGCCCCTACTTTTCAACAATTTTCTATGTTAGTAGTTGTGAAGAACTAAGGTGGGGAGCAGTACTACAAGTTGAGTAATGGTATGAGTATATCATAATATATATATACCAATCAGAATTCTGATTGGCAGCAAGTTTTATTAATCAGAATAACACTTGGTTATGGAAGTGACTAATGCTGAAAAAATTGATTATTTTTATTAGATAATTTCTCACCTATAGACTTAAACTGCCAACTTGTTCTAGTGTCTTATTAATTAAACTTTGTAAAATATATATATACTTGTTTTTCCATTGTATGCAAATGAAAGAAAAAGATGTACCATTTTTCTGTTGTATGTTGGATTATGTAGGAAATGTTTGTGTACAATTTTTAAAAAAAGATGAAAAAAACAAAATAAAATAAATGCCCACAAAGAGAATTACAAAGTCATGTTGTGAGGCTAGGATTGTTGGGCACTGGCTGACCCCATCCCGCTTGATTTGTACTTTGTGCCTGAGGGAAACTCCTAATGGCTACATGTCATGGATACTTGTGTTTTCTCTTCCACAATTTAAATTACGATTTTTGAATCCACAAATGGCAGAGGTCTTCTGAATACCAAGGGAAACCACTCTGGATTCTCATAATTAAGATGTAGCATGGGTTGGATAAGGGCTTTGGCCACATGCCCAACAAATCTAATTAAATTAATAATTCCTTAACTTTAATTAGATTTCCAGGCCCAGCTATAGAGATTCTGATGCAGTAGAAGCCAGGTGTCTACATATTTAATAAGGCTCTCAGGTGATTCTGATGCTAGTGGTTGTTAGAAAGAACCATTATATGTGAAACAATTAGCACTCATTGCTGGTGTCTACTATTTAAATAAAAACAATTCCTTGAGAGGATAGTGTCTAAATCTTTGTGTTGTTGCTCTAATTTAGACGTTATTCCAATGATGGTTTTTTACTGTGTCCTACAGCATCCTCTTTTATACAAGAGAACTGAATTGTCTTCACTTAGCTCCAAATCAGAGTGAGGATTTGGAGTGAGGGACACAGGGTGGCCCAGGCCCAGGAGAAATGCCCAGACATGAGCTCAAGGACACACCACATGAGCCCAGGGTCTGGGTCTCTCACACATGGTCACATGGCCACCTACTTCTTCATAGAGATGAAGATGCCTTGAGGCTGAATCCAGGCATGGAGGCCCAGAAGGACCAGTGCAGGTTCTCTTTCACTGTTGGGACAGTGTCTCGCAGATCTTTTTAACTTAGGTTTCTCATCTAAACCACAGAATGCCAAAAATTATTCGAGTGACTATTTTCTTAATTTCTCTGTTAGTTATAGACTAATATAACTCATTTTATATATTAATTATATTATGTAGTACATAACCAGTTATATTAGTCTATAACTAATTCCCTTCCAGATACATAAGAGAGAAGTTAACTCATTACATATAAAGGATACCTTTGGGCCTGGCTCAAGCCTGTGATCCCAGCACTTTGGGAGGCCAAGGTGGGTGGATCACCTGAGGTCAGGAGTTCAAGATCAGCCTGGTTAACATGGCAAAACCCTGTCTCTACTAAAAATACAAAAATTAGCTGGGCATGGTGGTGCATGCTTATAGTCCCAGCTACTTGGGAGGCTGAGGCAGGAGAATCACCTGAACCCAGGAGGCAGAGGTTGCAATAAGCCGAGATAGTGCTCCTGTACTCCAGCCTCAGCAACAGAGCAAGACTCCATCTCAGAAAAAAAAAAAAAAAATTAAATTAAATTAAATTTAAAAATAGAGGATACTTTTGGGCTTTAGAACTCAATTTTCTCAATAAATCCTGTTAAGAAAGTCTAGAAGGTGTCCAAGATACAACCCTACTCACTCCCCTTGAACAGATTTCTGGCTTAGTCCATTTTGTGCTGCTATAACAGAATACTGAGACTGAGTAGTTTATAAAGAAAAAATATATATATTTCTCATAGTTCTGAAGCCCTCATGACCTAAACACCTTCCATTAGGCCTCACCTCCCAACACTGTTACTTTAGGGATTATGATTCAACATGAATTTGAGAGGGAAGTAAAACATCTAGACCATAGTGTTATGGTTTGAATGTGTCACCTAAAGTTTATGTTTGAAAACTTAATCCCCAATGTGACAATGTTGAGAAGTAAGACCTTTAACAAGTGATTAGATCATAGGGGCTCTGCCTTCATGAAGAAACTAATGTCGTTATCATGGGAGTGAGATAGTGATTGAAGGAGTGGCTTCTTTTTTTTTTTTTTTTTTGAGACAGTCTCGCTTAGTCGCCCAGGCTGGAGTGCAGTGGCGCGACCTCGGCTCACTGCAAGCTCCGCCTCCCGGGTTCATGCCATTCTCCTGCCTCAGCCTCCCGAGTAGCTGGGACTACAGGCGCCCGCCGCCTCGCCCGGCTAATTTTTTGCATTTTTAGTAGAGACGGGGTTTCACCGTGTTAGCCAGGATGGTCTCGATCTCCTGACCTCGTGATCCGCCCGCCTCGGCCTCCCAAAGTGCTGGGATTACAGGCGTGAGCCACCGCGCCCGGCCAGGAGTGGCTTCTTTATAAAAGGATGAATTTGGCCTCCTTCTCTTTCTCTCTTTCTCTCTCTCTCTTCCTTTCTGCCATGAAATGACTCAGCAAGAAGGCCCTTGCCAGATACCAGCTTTTTGATCTTGGACTTCCCAGCCTTGAGTACTGCGTGAAATATATTTGTTTATTATGAATTACCTTGTCAGTGGTATTCTGTTATAGCAGCATAAAACAAACTAAGACAAAAAATTGGAGCCAAGAAGTGGGGCTGGTGCTATTACAAATACCTGAAAATGTGGAAGTGGCTTTGGAACTGGGTAATGGGTAGAGGTTGGAAGAATTTGAAGGAGTAAGCTAGTAAAAGCCTACGTTGCCACTAATGGAGCACAAAGGGTGATTTTGGTGAGGGCTCAGAAAAACAGAGGAACTGTAGGGAGACTCTGGAACTTCTTAGAGCTTACTTAAGTGGTCATGGTCAAAATGTTGGTACAAATATCGACAGTAAGGGCTATTCTGATGAGTGAATCTGAGATAGAACTGAGGAACAAGATATTGGAAACTAGCAAAAACCATCTTTACTATGCAGTTGTAAATAATTGGCAAATTGTATCCATGTGCTAGGACTTTGTGGAAGGCAGAATTTAAAAACAATGAAATAGGATATCTAGAAAAAGAAATATCTAAGCAGCAAAGCATTCAGAGTGCTGCACGGCTTATTTTGGCCACTTACAGTAACATGAGACAATAAACAAATGATTTAAATAAAAAATTTATAATTAAAATGGGAGCAGAGCTGATAAATTTGTAAAATTCACAGCCTGGCCACACAACATACAAAAAGGCATCTTTAGGAAAGCAAACCAAGCTTGTGGCCAAGTGACTATTAGCTAGAAAGCTTAGTACAAAAAGAAAGGGCCAGGTACAATTCATTGAGACAGTGGGAGAATGACTTTTAAATGCATTTCAGATACCTTCAGGGCTCCCACTTCCCATCATAGGCCTAGAGCTCTCAGAAGACAGAATGGTTTTGGGGGACAGGCCCATGGTTCCCTCCATGGGCTCACTGACCAGGGAAGCCTTAGGGCTCTATTCTATGCATTCCAGAACAGCGTTCCTTGGCCACTGCAGCCATAGTTCAAGCTGACCCAGGTGCATCTTGGGCCACCACTCTAGAAGGTAAAAGCAGTGAACCTTGACATCATCTATGTGGTGCTAATTCTGCAGGCAAGCAGAACGCAAGAGCTGTGGAGTCATGGCAGTCTCCACCTAGATTTTAAAGACTGTATTGGACAGCCTAGGGGTTCAAGTAGAAACCTGCCACAGGGGTGGAGCTGGCACAGCGAGTTCTTACTAGGGCAATGCCTAATGGAGCCATGGGAGCTGAGCCACCTTCAAGACCTTGGAACAGCAGACCTACCAGCATGGAATATCGGCTTAGGAGAGCTGCTGTGTGGACTGACCCCAGAAAAACCATACTGGAAGGGCTGTCTGGGACACTGGGTGCTCAACCCCCACCACAGTGTGTCTAGAAGTTGGCATATGGAATAAAAGATTGTTCTGGAGCCTTTAGATTTTAATGTCTTCCCTGTCAGCTTTTGGATGTATTTGGAGTCTGTTACTCCTTTCTTCTTATCTATTTCTCTCTTTTGCAACAAGAATATCTATCCTATGCCCATCTCATCATTGTATTTTGGAAACAAGTAACTTGTTTGATTTTATAGGCTCACGGCTGGAGGAATATTTGCCTCAGGATGCAACCTCTTGAGTCTTACTCACATCTGATTTAGATGAGACTTTGGACTTTTCAGTTGATGCCGGAATGAGTTAAGACTTTTGGGGCTGTTGGAATGGAGTGAATATATTTTGCATGTGAGAAGGACATAAATTTGGGGGACCAGGGGAAGAATGCTAAAGTTTAGGTGTGTCCCCCAAAGTTCATGCATTGGAAACTTAATCCCCATTGCAACAGTGTGGAGTGGTGAGACCTTTAAGATGGGATTAAGTCATGAGAACAGAGATCTCATGAATAGATTAATGCCATTACTGCAGGAGTGGGTTCTTTATAAAAGAATGAGTTTGGCCCCCTTCCCTCTTCCTTTTGCCCTCTCTTTGCCCTTCCACATGGGATGACAGAGCAAAAAGTCCCTTGCAAGATGCTGGCCCTTCGATCTTTGACTTTCCAGCCTCCAGAACTGTGAGAAATAAATTTCTGTTTATTATAAATTGCCCAGTTGGTGGTATTCTGTTGTAGCACAAAACAAAGATACATGGCTTTATTATTCTATTATTACTATTTCAATAGATTTTGGGCGAACAGGTGGTATTTGGTTACATGGATAAGTTCTTTAGTGGTGATTTCTGAGATTTTGGTGCACCTGTCACCCAAGCAGTGTACACTGTACCCAAATTTCTAAGATTTTGATGCACTTGTCACCTAAGCAGTACTGTACACTGCAGTCTTTATTCCTCACTCCCCTTCCACCCTTCCCCCCAAGTCCGCAGAGTTCATTATATAATTCTTAGGTGTTTGCATTCTCATAGCTTAGCTCCCACATAGCAATTTCTAAACTCCTTAGAAGTGAGTCCTAAAACAAGATTCATTTACCCCACTCTTACCCCAAACAAAAAACTACAACAGTCACATAAGTCATATAACTTTTAAATGAAATCAGAATCTAACATCAGTAACTGGCCCTTACAAATTTATTCTTAATTTGAGAAAGTAATATATATTGGCTTCACTTTGTATATAAATATAAATTATATAAAAAATAAAAACGGGCCTGGCGTGGTGGCTCACACCTGTAATCTCAGCACTTTGGGAGGCTGAGGCAAGAATTCAAGACCAGCCTGGCCAGCATGGAGAAACCCCATCTCTACTAAAAATAAAAAAAAAAAAAAATTAGCTAGACATGGTGGTGGATGCCTGTAATCCCTGCTACTTGAGAGGCTGAGGCAGGAGAATTGCTTGAATCCAGGAGGCAGAGGTTGCAGTGACCCAAGATTGTGCCATTGCACTCCAGCCTGGGTGATAAGAGCAAAACTGCGTCTCAAAAATAAATGAAATAAAATAAATTTTAAAATTATATGGCCTAAGTAAAATGCCTGGCACACTTTGGAAGTCCCTCCCCATAACTTTCCCAAGGGAAATGCATGCATAGATAATGAATGGCTGCATCTCACAAGTTGTGAGTAGTATTTTTAGTATCACGGAGTTCTGAGTATTTTTTTAAATTGGCTTTTGATCTGTTCTATCATCTATAAATTATTTAAATGTATGAGTTTATTATTTTCAAATGTTTGGGGGATAATTAGTTACTGTTTTGTTACTGATTCCGATTTAATTGCATTATGACATACATGCTGTTGATTCTCTGTAAGTTGTGGATGCTTGCCTTATAGCCCAGAGCATGCTCAGTTTTTGTAAACTATTTTAATGTGCATTCTTTATGCAAGATAAATATTTCAATGCTGAATATGGCAATGGGAGGGGCATGTAAAAGTCATTTACTAAAAACTGGCTGGGCATGGTGGCTCACGCCGGTAATCTCAGCACTTTGGGAGGCTGAGGTGGGTGGATCACCTGAGGTTAGGAGTTAGAGTAGCCTGGCCATCATAGTGAAACCTCGCCTCTACTAAAAATACAAAAATTAGCTGAATGGTGGTGGCATGGGCCTGTAATCCCAGCTACTCAGGAGACTGAGGCAGGAGAATCGTTTGAGTCAGAGAGGCAGAGGTTGCAGTGAGCCATGATCACGCCACTGCACTCCAGCGTGAGAAACAGAGTGAGGCTCCATCTCAAAGAAAAACACAAAACAAAACAAAACAAAAACAATTCCTTTACTAAAAATAGTCCCTTCTTGCTTTTAGTTCAAACTAAAAAGAAATTCCTTTTTTGCGGCACCATCACCTTTCCAATACTTCTTTAACTAAGCCTGCCTGCTATTCCCCACAGTATTTGCCATATTAATATTTCCTTATTGCATAAGTAGCACATCTTCATTATATACAATTTTGAAATCACAGATGAAGCAAAATTAAAATAAGGAATGCTTATGTTTTCACTATATAAAGAAAACCACTCTTTATATCTTATATAAGCTTCCATGCCTTTTCTTATGTATATACACATAACTATTTTCCATAAAATAATATGCATAATACTCTGAAATTATGTTACTATGACGTACCTAGCTCTCAAAGGTTCAGACTTATCCCATCTTCACAGCTTGTACTGCACTAATTATTTGGCAGGTATATATATTCTCATGTTAATTTATTCCCCCAGATGTCTTAACAAGACCTTGGCTCTGCCAGTAGCAACTCCTGCTGTGTTCCACTCCCAATGAAGAAAGCTTTGCCCTATCCTTGCATTATCATGTAATACCTTGTACTTTACATATCATTCAAGTAGGTCAATGAGTTTTGTTTTCTGGTTTTCTTTTTAATTAAAAAGTAAACTTTAATGTTGAAATAGCAAACTCGCGGAGGGCAGAAAGATCACACACAAGGCTGTCGCTTCACACTTGGAGGATTGCACAGCTGCCCGGCCGGGCAGAAGCGCTCCTCACTTCCCAGACAATAGGGTGGCCCGGCAGAGACCTCCTCACTTCCCAGACAGGGGGGCAGTGAGTTTTAAATAAATAAGTTTTCAGTAGTATGATTTGTTTTAACGAAGTAAAGCATGGAATTCCAATGCCTTTAAGTTGAACTATGTGTACAGAGGAACTTTAAAAACTTTCCCCTGCCTGCTTCTCTCTTTTGTCTGCTAACACCTATTCTCTTCAAGAATCAGCTCTAACTTTGGAAGGCCAAGGAGGGCAGATTACCTGAGGTCAGGAGTTCGAGACCAGCCTGGCCAACATCCGTCTCTCCTGAAAATACAAAAATTAGCCGAGCGTGGTGGCGGGCTCCTGTAATCCCAGCTACTTGGGAGGCTGAGGCATGAGAATTGCTTGAACCCATGACTTGAACCCGGGAGGCAGAGGTTGCAGTAAGCCGAGATTGTGCCACTGCACTCCAGTCTGGGCGACAGAGGGAGACGCCATCAAAAAAAAAAAAAGAAAGAAAGAAAAGAAAAGAAAGAAGGAAGGAAGGAAGGAAGGAAGGAAGGAAGGAAGGAAGGAAGGAAGGAAGGAAGAAGGAAGGGAGGAAGGAAGGAAGGAGGAAGGAAGGAAGGGAGGAGGAAGGAAGGAAGGAAGGAAGGAAGGAAGGAAGGAAGGAAGGAAGGAAAGAAGGAAGGAAAAAGAAAGAATCTGCTCTAGTTTTACCTCAACCAGGAAGACTTCTTTGATGTTCCTCACCCCAAGCTATGTACTTCCTTCTTCGAACTCCCAAAATACCCTGTGCTTATCAGTCACAGTATTTACCATGCTGAATTATAATTGCATGCTATGCTTTGACTGTCCTAAGACTGTGAGTTCATCAAAAACAGACCTTTGTCTTATTCTTCCTTGTATCCTTAATGCCTAGTAAAATTCCTGATACATGCTTCTTTATGAATGAATGACCAAATGAATGAATGAAGGTCACGTCTAAAGCACTAGTCAGGGCTGAGTGCAGTGGCTGATTCCTGTAATTCCATCTCTTTGGGAGGCCAAAGTGGGAGGATCGCTTGGGTTCAGAAGTGTGAGACCAGCCTAAGCAAAATAGGAAAAATTTTTTTAAAAATTTCTATTTTGGGGGCATTTCTAAAAAAAAGTTTTTTAATTAGTTGGCCTGGCATGGTGGCATCTGTAGTCCCAGCTACACAGGAGGCTAAGGCAGGAGATTCTGTGAGCCCGGGAGTTCAAGGCTGCAGTGAACTATGATCATGCCATTGCACTCCAGCCTGGGTGAGAGAGCAAAACCCTGTCTCAAAAAAAAAAAAAAAAAAAAAAAAGTACTATTAGCTCATTTAATATTTAAAACAGTGCTGTGAAGTAACTATTATTTTAAATTTTCAAATAAAGAAACTAATTCCAGACCCAGTTATGCCCTATTGTTCATATTGTATGTCTCAGCAAGCCACAGTCAAGCATATCTTATATATTAGCTTTGGTACCCAGTCCCTTGGATTAACCCTGACTCCAATGCCCACGTACACTGGTGGTCTGCCACTGTCCCCACGTTTTCTTCAAGCATCCCCCCCCCACCCAACTTATGCATCTCTGTAAGTTGTCTCTATTTTACCTCACAAAATCCTAGACCTATTACTTGAGAAATTAGGTTATAAAGGAGACAGAAGAAATATGGCTATTGCTAGAAGGAAAAATAAGGTAAAATAAAGATTTTATTTTGTTTTGTTTTTAGTGATAGAGTTCAGCCAAGTTTGCAGTTTTGGAAAATAAAAGAGTAAAGAGAAAGGCCAAAGATAGAGAAGACAGAAAGGACACTTAATAGTGTAAGGCTGAAGTCTGAGTAGAAAAGGGAAAGAAGAAATGAGGACCAGATAGCAGGTGAAGCGACTGATCTCAGAGGATGAGAGAAAGAATACCTCCTTCACTGTATCAGGGTGGAGCAAAGAGATCATGGGTAGAAATCCAGGTATTTGTGTAAAGTGGTTAGAGGGAAGCTTGAGGAGTTTCTCTACTATGACTTCCACTTTCTGTAGTAGTGTGTGGGACCATCTGCTTAGAACAAGAGCAATGGTAAGAGGAGTTTGAAAGGAGTGAAAAGTTTGAAGTAGTCTTTGTGGAAGTGAGAAAGCAAGTTGACCAAAGAACCGTAAGAGCATGGCTAGATGAGAACAATGGACTTCATCAAAAGTAAGAGCTCTGCTCTTTGAAAGACATTTGTTAAAAGAATGCAAAGATGAACCACAGACTGTAAGACAATATTCCAGAAAGGATATCTAGTAAAAAGTCTTACATCTGTAATATTTAGCAAACTGTCAAAGCTCAATAAGAATTAACACCTGAGTGATATCAGAAAGATGGCAGAGTAATAATCTCTGGCCCTCCTTCCTCCTATGGACACACAAATTCAACAATTCACAGACCGATTCCCCTTGTAAGAAATTCAGAGAACAATTGAGAGTCTCTTACACAATGAGTGAGTATGAAACTAGCTGCATCAGAGCTGGAAGAGAAATTTGAGGCACCCCTCTTGCCATAATCACTCCCCATAATACAACACTGCACAATCAGTAGGAAAACTCCAGCTCCCAGCTTTTCTCTGGAGGGTGGCGAGTGGGAAAGGACTGGATAATGTATCCGTCTTTCTGACTTCTCTGGAGGCCTCTTGATGAACCAGTTTTTGTCTTGTCTGAATCTGAACACTGATGGCAAAGGGCCCTGGATTGGGAGTTGTTGAGAATGAAAGTAACAGTTTGGACTAGAACACACACACTCACCATAGAGCCTCCTTCCCAGCTCAATGCAGAGTGAGTAGGCAGAAACCCTCATAGTCCAGCTTCTCTCTAGAGAGGAAAAGAATTGGACCATGCATCCAGTGTTCCAACTTTTTAGAGGCTGCCAGGAGGATTGTCTCCTAACTTGTCTCAGAGTGCTGAAGAGATGTGGCATACTCTAGATGCCTGAGGGCTGCTGAGAACAAAGGCAGCAATTTAGATTAACACACACTCACTCACCATAGTCCCTTCTCATGACTCAGCACAGAATAAGCATGTAAAAATTCCCAAATCCTAGCTTCTCCCTTAGGAGGTAAAGAGTTGGAACATGTATCCAATGTTCCAGCTTTTCATGGGGCTAGCTGAGGAACTAGCTTCTGGCTCAAAGTGCTGATGGAACTACCGTGCTCTAGATGTCTGGGTCCTGTTGAAAACAAAAAAAGAGCTCGGGGCATGCTGCTGACTCAGAAGACCCATGGTACAGAAAACAGACACCAGGGGAGGCGAGGAATTATAAACTCCCAAAATTTAAAACTGGCAAGTTCCTCTAATTGGAAATTCATATGCACAAGTTCAGAGAAAACACATATGAGAAGATTTGAGGAGTCCCCAGAATCTCTGGTTTAGTTGATGGTAAGGACTTCTCTTGTGTGAGGCCAATCCACAAAGACAGGGGGAGGTGGCTATTTTTTCTAACGTGCAGATACCACAACAAAGAGTCAAGGAAAATAAAGAAACAAGGAAAAACAGTTCAAACAAAGGAATAAGATAAATTGCCACAAACCAACCCTAATGAAACAGAGATATATGAACTATCTGACAGAGAACTAAAAATAACCATTATGAAAATGCTCAACAAGTTCAATAATACATAAACGAAATGAGAATTTCAACAGAGATTAAACATTGTAAATAGAATCAAACAGAAAAGCTAGAGATGACGCATACAAGTGAATTGAAAATCCAGACTAGAACAAGCAGAAGAGTCAGCAAACTCAAGGAAAACCATCTGAAAAATTATTCAGTCAGAGGAGAAAAATAAAAAAAAGAAGTCAGGTACGGTGGCTCATTCCTGTAATCTCAGCACTTTGGGAGGCCAAGGCAGGTGGATTGCTTGAGCCCAGGAGTTCAAGACCAGCCTGGGTAACATGGCGAAACCCCATCTCTACAAAAATTAGCCAGGTGTGGTGGCATGCTCCTGTAGTCCCAGCGACCCTAGAGGCTGAGGTGAGAATCACTTGAGCCTAGGAGGCAGAGGTTGCAGTAAGCTGAGACAGCACCACTGCACTTCAGCCTGGGCAATAGAGAGAGATCCTGTCTCAGAAAAAGAAAAATGAATGAAAATGGGTAAAAGGGGTGAAAGGATTTAAGGGACTCCATCAGGTGGAAAAATATGTGCATTATAAGAGTCTCAGAAGGAAAATAGAGAGAGAAAAGACCAGAAAACTTATTCAAAGACATACAAGGACTGGTTGTTTGTGGCGGCTCATGCCTGTAATTCCAGCACTTTGGAAGGCTGAGGTGGGTGGATTGCTAGATCACTTGAGGTCAGGAGTTCGAGGCCAGCCCGGCTAACATGGTGAAACCTTATCTCTACTAAAAATACAAAAGTTAGCCTGGCGTGGTGGCACATGCCTGTGATCCCAGCTACTCGGGAGGCTGAGGCACAAGAATCGTTTGAACCCAGGAAGCAGGGGTTGCAGTGAGGCCAGATCATGCCACTGCACTCCAGCCTGGGTGACACAGTGAGACTCCGTCTCAAAAAAAAAAACAAAAAAAAACTCCAATACAAGGACAGAGAATTTTGAAAGCAGTAAGAGAAAAGCAACATGTCACATATTATAGAAACTAAAACTATACATGAATTTCTTAACAGAAGCCTTGTAAATTAAAAAAAAAGGTATAAAACTCAGTAAAGGCAAATTTATAGACAAACAGAATACTGTATTACTGTAACAGTAGTGAATAAATTACTTTAAAATCTAGTATAAAAGTTAAAAAACAAAAATATTTAAAATAACTATAAATAAAAAATATTTTAATGAATACATGATATAAATAAATGTAAATTGTGGCATCAATAATATAAAGTGTGCTGATGGAGAAGTAAGTCTATAGTTTTTGTAAATGATAGAAATTAATTGGTTATCAGATTAACATAGACTGTTTTAACTATAAGATATTTTATATAAACTCATGATAAAGAAAATAACTAACAGTTACACAAAAGAAAAAAGAATCTGGCCGGGCGCGGTGGCTCACGCCTGTAATCCCAGCACTTTGGGAGGCTGAGGCGGGCGGATCACAAGGTCAGGAGATCGAGACCATCCTGGCCAACACGGTGAAACCCCGTCTCTACTAAAAATGCAAAAAATTAGCCGGGCGAGGTGGCGGGCTCCTGCAGTCCCAGCTACTTCGGAGGCTGAGGCAGGAGAATAGCGTGAACCCGGGAGGCGGAGCTTGCAGTGAGCCGAGATCGCGCCACTGCACTCCAGCCTGGGCGACTGAGCGAGAGACTCCGTCTCAAAAAAAAAAAGAAAAAAGAATCAAAGCATATCAGTACAAAAAAAGTCAATGAAACACAAAATAAGAGAATAAAAAAAGTCAAAAGAGCTATAAGACAGGCAGAAAATAATCAAATGGCCATAGTAAATCCTCCTCTATCAATAATTACTTTAAATGTAACTGTATTTAAGTTACCAATCAAAAGACAGAGAGTGGCTAACTGGATTTTTTAAAAAAGATCCAACGAATCCAACTATTATCTCTGTTCACAGACAACATAATCTTATATGTAGAAAACTCTAAAGTGTTCACACACAAAAATCCTGTTAGAACTAATAAATTCACTGAAATTGCTGGATACAAAGTGATCACACAACAATCAGTTGTGTTTTTATACACTTGTAATGAACTATCTGAAAAAAATTAAGAAAATAGTCTCCATTTACCATAGCATCAAAAAGAACAAAATACTTTGAATCAACAACTAAGGAGGAGAAGGGTGCTACTATAAAAATACAAGGAGTGGTGGCTCACACCTGTGGTCCTAGCACTTTGGGAGGCCAAAGCAGGCAGATCACCTGAGGTCAGGAGTTTGAGACCAGCCTGGCCAACATGGTGAAACCCCATCTCTACTAAAAATACAAAAATTAGCCTGGTGTGGTGGTGCACGCCTGAAATCTTAGCACTCTGGGAGGCCAGGTCGGGCGGATCACTTGAGTCCAGGAGCTTGAGACTAGCCTAGGCAACATGGTGAGACCCTGTCTCAACAAAAGATACAAAAATTAGCTAGGCATGGTAGCATGCACTTCCAGTCCAGCTACTTGGGAGGCAAAGGTGGAAGAATCACTTGAGTCCAGAAAATCGATGCTGCAGTGAGCTGTGATGGCACCACTGCACTCCAGACTGGGTAACAGGGCGAGACCCTGTCTCAAAAAATAAATAAATAAATAAATAAATAAAGCTACAGTAATCAAGCAGTGTGGTATTGGTGAAAGAGACAAATAAATCAATGCAACAGAACAGAGTGTCCAGAAATAGACCCACATAAATCCAGCTGACCCTTAAACAACACAGATTTGTACTGTGTGGGTCCACTTAGATGCAGATTTTCTTCTGTCTCTGCTAGCCTCCAGACAGGAAGACCAATCTCTTCTCGTCCTCCTCTTCCTCAGCCTCCTCAACATGAAGACCATGATGATAAAGACTTTTATGATAGTTCATTTCAACTTAATAAATAGAAAATATAGCTTCTCATCCTTATGATATTCTTTGTAATATTTTCTTTTCTCTAACTTGCTTTATTGTAAGACTACAGTATGCAATACATATAACATGCAAAATGTGTATTAATCAACTGTTTCTGTTGTTGGGTAAGGCTTTTCAGTCAACAGTAGGCTACTAATAGTTAAGTTCTGGAGGAGTCAAAAGGTACACATGGCGAGCCACATGTGGTGGATCATGCCTGTAGTCCTGGCACTTTCTGAGGCCGAGACAGTAGGAGCTCTTAAGCCGAGGAGTTTGAGACCAGCCTGGGCAACATAGCAAGACCTCATCTCATAAATAAAATAAAATAAATAAACAATAAAAAATGTAAAAGTTACACATGGATTTTTAACATGTGGAGGGATCAATGCCCCTAACTCCTATGTTGCTCAAGGGTCAACTGTATAATCAACTGATCTTTGACAAAGGAGCAAAGGCAATACAATGGAGCAAAGATAGTCTTTTGAACAAATGGTGCTGGAAAAAGTGGACATTCACATGCCACATAATGAATCTAGACACAGACCTTACACCTTTTACAAAAATCATCTCAAAATGGATCTAGACCTGAACATAAAATAGATGACCTCGGGTACAGCAATGACTTTTTAGGCACATAACCAAAGACATGGTTCATGAAAGAAATTATTGATTAGCTGGACTTCATTAAAATTAATAACTTCTGCCCTGCAGAAAACAATATCAAGAAAATGAGAAAACAAGCCACAGACTGGAAGAAAATATTTGCAAAAGACCCATCTGGGCTGGGCGTGGTGGCCCACACCTGTAATCTCAGCATTTTGTGAGGCCAAGGTGGGTGGACTGCTTGAGGCCAGGAGTTCAAGACCAGCCTGCCAATATGCCAAAGCCCTGTCTCTGGTAAAAATACAAAAATTAGCTGGGTGTAGTAGTGCATGACTGTAGTCCCAGCTACTTGGGAAGCTGAGGCATGAGAATTGCTTGAACCTGGAAAGTGGAGATTGCAGTGAGCTGATTGCACTCCAGCCATTGCACTCCAGCCTGGTCAACAGAGTGAGACTCTGTCTCAAAAACAAAAGAAATCCATCTGATAAAGGCCTGTTATTCAAAATATATAAAGAACTCTTAAAATTCAACTGAAACTAAACCACCTGATTTTAAAATGGACCAAAGACATTAACCAAAGGAGATATACAGATGGTAAGTAAGCATGTGAAAAGATTCTCCACATCATCTGTCATCAAGGAAATGTAAATTAAACCAATAAGCCACCACTACATACCTATTAGAATGTTAAATTAAAGACTGATTACAACAGGTATTGGAGAGTATGTGGAGGAACTAACACACATACCCTGCTGGTGGAAATGTGAAATGGACAACTATTCTGAAAATCAGTTTGGCAGGTTCTTAAACGGTTAAACATACACCTATCATATAATTCAGCCATTTCACTCCTAGGTGCTTTTCTAAGAAAAATGAAAGCCACTGTCCATACAAAGACTTATATACAAATGTTCTTAGAACCTTTATTTGTAATAGCAAAAACTGGAAACAGTCCAAATATCTGTAAATCGATAAATGGGTAAACAAACTGTGGTAAATCTATATAATGAAATATAGCCAGCAATAAAAAGGAACAACAATGATGGATGAATGTCAAAGCAATTATGCTCAGTGAAAGTGGCCAGGCAAAATGAATACACAATGTATGATTTATTATTTACATAAAATTCTAGAAAATACAAGTTATTTTACAATGACAGAAAGCAGATTAGTGACTCAAGATGAGCTCGTGGGAAGGACTGAGAGAAAGGGATTATCACTAAGGAAAACTGGGAAACCTGTGAGGGTGATAGATTCTTTGTCTTGATTGTGATAATGGTATACATATGTCAAAACATATCAAATTATATGCTATAAATATGTGCAATTATAACTCAGCAATGCTTAAAAAAAAAAAAAAAAAGGCTGGGCGTGGTGGCTCATGCCTGTAATCCCAGCACTTCAGGAGGCCAAGGCAGGTGGATCAGATGTCAGGAGTTCACTAGCCTGGCAAACATGGTGAAACCCTGTGTCTACTAAAAAAAAAATACAAAAAATAGCTGGATGTGGTGGTGGATGACTGTAATCCCAGCTTCTCAGGAGGCTGAGGCAGGAGAATCATTTGAACCCGGGAGGTGAAGGTTGCAGTGAGCCAAGATTGTGCCATTGCACTCCAGTCTGAGTAACAGGGCAAGACTTTGTCTCCAAAGAAAAAAAAAATTACAAAAATGTCCCAACAGAAAACTAATCATAAAATGACAGAATATGGGCTGGGCACAGTGGCTCACATCTGTAATCCCAGCACTTTGGGAAACCAAGATGAGTGGGTTGCTTGAGCCCAGGGGTTTGAGACCAGACTGAGCAACATGGTAAAACTACATCTCTACAAAAACTACAAAAAAAAAAAACAAAACAAAAATAGCCAGGCCTGGTGGCACACACTTGTAGTCCCAGCTACTCAGGAGGCTAAGATGGGAGGATCAATCGAGCCTGGAAGGTCAAGGCTGCACTGAACCATGATTGCACCACTGCACTCCAGCCTGGGCAACACAGTAAGACCCTATCGCAAAAAAAAAAAAGGAAACTTTACAGGACAACAATCTGATGTCATCAACAAATAAACAATAAGAGGAAAACAAGATGAAGGGGAAGTGACAGATTAAAAATAACTTAAGACATTTACTGATAAAATGTACTATATGGACTCTGCTTGAATCCTGATCCAAAGAAGTCAAATAAAAGGAAAAAAAAGAATCTATGTGATACTTGGAAAAATTTGGAAACTGATTAAGTAGTTGAAAATATTAAGAAATTGTCAAGTGTTTTACGTATCATAATGATACTGTTATTATACTTTTAGAAAAGAGTCCCTATCATTTAAAAGGAAGAGGATATGGGATATAGATTAATATTAACCAGATTATTGAAGCTGGTGATAGGTACATGTGGTTTGATTTCAATCTTGTTTAGAAATGTTTTTCACAATAAAAACATTTTAAGAATTATATCTAACTTTAGAAATAATAAACTGTATTTTAGATATATAAACTGCATTCTCCACTGTGGCATATTTCAGTTTGTATATTGGAATATAATAAAGTCCACTAAATTAAATGTGAAAAGATGTTTTTCTAAGATTAGCTTTAATATAAAGTTTAAATAGTTTGAACACTTAAAAAGGATTGTGTCATAAAATATGATTTACTCTCAGAAATAGTTCTGCAACATTTGTGTGCACAAAATTTTACAGAAACTGGAAGCTCTTAAAAAACATTTATTGAGTGCTTAGCACATACTAAGTTGTTACCAAATTATATAATATTAAGTATGATTATAGGTTCTTTGGATAGTTGAACACAACACAATAACACTTGGGTAGATGAAAAGCAGAACCGTTTATTACTTATAGCTCCAAACCAGAGAAGGCTTCCATGCAAGCCCACACAGCCGTGTGCTTCTGGGGACAGGATGACAGCAAGCTGGAGTTGTAGGGGGAGTTTATGTATAGCAGGTGGGATGGGGTTAGCTAAGTTTTGTGGGTTCCTGCTGACTGGGTATTTTGAATAATTCCACAGGCCCAAGAAAGAAGGAGTTATCCCTGGGTGTTAGGTATCTGGAGGCCTCTGGTAGTTGAGTATTATATATTACAACCCAAGGATGTTAGAATCAGAACCTGAACCTGATAAGAGTAGTAGTCGGAGGGCAGGAGTTTAGCAAGCTACCCAAAAAGGGGAATTGGGAGTTTTTAGTTATGTCTTTAAAACTAGGTCAAGACAGCACTTGTGAAATACTGTATTACACAATTATTGTTCAAATCACTTTGACTCTATCAACTCATGGTACTTATGAAACACCTATGAAGTATTTACTATTATTAGTATTACCATTATACGGATGTGGAAACAAAGACGTGGAGATATAAAATCACCTGTCTAGGCTGAACACAGTGGCTCACACCTGTCGTCTCAGCATTCTGGAAGGCTGAGGCACATAAATTGCTTGAGTCCAGGAGCTTGATACCAGCCTGGGCACCATGGTGAAACCCTGTCTCTATTAAAGAAAAAAAAAATCACTTGCCTAAGTTAGTGGCAAAGTGAATATTTGAAACCGTATAATTTGGTTCTAGAAACCATATACCTTAACCACTACTTTTCACTGATCAGAAGAAGGAAGGCAAGGAGGGAAGTAAAAATAGGTGATCTCCAAGATTGCCAACAAGAGGTGTTGTATGGAAAGTATAATGGATCAAAAAGGAAAATGTCACTGTCATTCTCTTAGGGGTACCAGGATTTCCATGTGTGGAGCTAGTGATGCAGTTTGGTTGAGAGGAGAAGCGGAGACTGGTGTTGGAGATGGGAGAGTAAGCTTAAAGCTTTTACTTAGCTTTGATGATGTAGAAAGACTTAGTGGAGGCTTTTGGAGACTGGGGCATCTAACATCAGTCCCCTGGAGGACCCATGCATCACCCACATTCCTGCTCTTGTGCGATCTGCCTAAGCTGGAATTCAATGACATACAACCCAGGTACCCTGCTGTTATAGGCTACTCTGGGGTAAAACAAAACTCATTTAACACGTACCCTGATTTCAAGGAATTTGAGAGGACACATACCTAAAACACATATGAAATAGATAACCAAGGGCCAAAACAAGTTATTATTATTTATTATAAATAAATAATAATTCCAACAGTAATTCAGCAAAGGGACAGGCCAGCATGGATTAAGAAGCAGAGAAAGGCTTTCAGGATAGAGCTAACTCCTCCCCATTGAACCGTATAGAACTTCCACTTGTTGGGTGGCACTTAATATTACTCTATCTATTCTGTCTAGTAATTTGTGCAGTTCCCTAAATCCCACCACCAGATGGTGAGTGCTTCCTCCAGGACAATGGCTACAAGCTTTGTAATTAGGAGTCATTTCAGCGTCTAGCATAGTCACATTTTTTTTCACTTGGCCCTTGAAAGTGCTTGTTGAGGCCAGACACAGCACTTTGGGAGGCCAAGGCGGGCGGATCACCTGTGGTCGGGAATTTGAGACCAGCCTCGCCAATGTGGTGAAACCCCGTCTGTACAAGAAATACAAAATTTGGCCAGACGTGGTGGCACATGCTTGTAATCCCAGCTACTCAGGAGACAGAGGCAGGAGAATCGCTTGAATCCGGGAGGCGGAGGTTGCAATGGGCTGAGATCGTGCCATTGCACTCCAGCCTGGGCGACAAGAGTGAAACTCTATCAAAAGAAAGAAAGAGAAAGAGAGAGACAGAGACAGAGAGAGAGAGGAAAGGAAGCAAGAGAGGAAAGAAAGAAAGAAAGAAAGAAAGAAAGAAAGAAAGAAAGAAAGAAAGAAAGAAAGAAAGAAAGAAAGGAAGGAAGGAAGGAAGGAAGGAAGGAAGGAAGGAAGGAAGGAAGGAAGGAAAAAAAGAAAGATGCTTGTTGAAAGAAGAAACAAAAGAGAAAAAGAAAGAAAGAAAAGAAAGATACTTGTTGAAAGAAAAAAGGAAGGAAGGAAGGAGAGAGAAAGAAAGAGAGAAAGAGGGAGAAAGGAAGGAAGGAAGGAAGAAAGAAAGAAAGAGAGAGAGAAAGAAAGAAAGAAAGAAAGAAAGAAAGAAAGAAAGAAAGAAAGAAAGAAAGAAAGAAAGAAAGAAAGAAAGAAAGAAAGAAAGAAAAGAAAAGAAAGCAAGCAAGCTTGTTGAGCATCTCTGACTTGACCCTAGACATGAACCTTGAACAGGTTGGTTGGGAGGGGAAAACAGGAAGGTGATAAAGTGTGGAATGATCTCATCAAAAACAGAAAGAGTGAGAACAAACAGACCCTGTGGTAGAGCAGGAGAGGGCTCACCCAGGAGACATAAAACTAGATAGAAATGCATAGATCCTGCAGTGTAAAACTCTCTGGAAAGAAAAGAAAGGCATAGAAGGTCATATTGTAAAGGCTAGGCTATGAAATTTTATAGCATTCTCATATATTCTGGTGGCTTTCAACAATGCAGGCTAGAGGAAATACAAGATTTGGGGGAAGGTTTTTAAAATTCCAGCCCCAATAAGATCAGATTGAAAGAAGTGATAGCAGGACAGTAAGCAGCCATGAGTATTTCAAAATCCTTCCTAGATGAGTCATACACCCAACTGTTGCTTTTGGCCATAGAGATGCTTGAGAAAACAATGTAACAACAACTACCGAAATGGCACGAATGGCAATGTTAATCAACCTGTTTATTCAAAGGGAAAGGCTTGATCTGAAATATATTTTGTTCTAAAGTGTACAATAGCCAATTTAAAACTCCTGATTTGGCTGGGCGTGGTGGCTCACACCTGTAATCCCAGCACTTTGGGAAGCCAAGGCGGGTGGATCACCTGAGGTCAGGAGTTCAAGACCAGCCTGGCCAACATGGTGAAACCTGGTCTCTACTAAAAATAAAAATAAAAATAAATTATCTGGGCATGATGGCAGACACCTGTAGTCCCAGCTACTCGGCGGGTTGAGGCAGGAGAATTGCTTGAACCCTGGAGGTGGAGGTTGCAGTGAGCAGAGATTGCACCACTGCACTCCAGACTAGGCGACTGAGTGAGACTTCGGCCAAAAAAAAAAAAAAAGGATTTGTTCAATCAGGAAATCAGGACACCTTCAGACATTTTGCTTATGTAAGATGAAATTTCCTATGGCTATTTTAAATTTAAAATATTTAAATGAGAAAACTACTATATTTTTACCACATAATTTTAGAAAATTGGATCCAGGCACAGTTGTGCACAACTGTAGTCCCAGCTACTGGGGAGGTTGAGGCAGGAAGATTGCTTGAGCCCAGGAGTTCGAGACCAGCCTGGGCAACAAATACTGACATGTAGGGAAACAAAATCACCCAAAAATCCCAGTACAGAGACATCTGTTATAATCTGTTCTCATGATTATTCCCTTTGCTCTAGTAAAACAAATTTGGTATGATACAATTGGCAATTGATTCCCATCTCCCCTCCAGCCACCATTTTCATTTCATTAAACTTGCAAAAATGTGTCCTTCATATTTAACTATTTTAATTTTGAGACTCTGCTCATAGCATTATGGTGGAGTTTTGCTGTATGTACACATTTTATTTTAAGGGTGTCAATGGCCTTCCCTGCAGTGTTTTTGTGTTTGTTTTTTAGAGATGAGATCTTGCTCTGTCGCCCAGGCTGGAATGCAGCTGCATGGTCATAGCTCACTGTAGCCTCGAACTCCTGGGTCGAGTATCTGGAACTTTAGGGGTGCACCCCCACACCCTGCACAGTTTTACTTGGTGGAAATTATGCTGACATGAAAAGTAAGCTTGTCTTCCCTGTTCTGTGGCCTGTGCTATCATTTGGCATCGGAACAATGCTCTGATGGCCCCACACTTCACAAATTCCTTCTTGAAATCTCCCTCTTTTGCCTCTTCCTGAAGTCCCTTTCTCTTTATTTATTTATTTTAACTATTAGTATTATTATTATTTGAGATGGGGTCTCGCTCTGTCACCCAGGCTGGAGTGCAGTGGCGTGATCTCGGCTCACTGCAGCCTCTGCCTCCCAGGTTCAAGCAATTCTTCCATCTGAGCCTCCCGAGTAGCTGGGATTACAGGCACCTGCCACCACTCCCAGCTAATGTTTGCATTTTTAGTAGAGACAGGGTTTCACCATGTTGGCCAGGCTGGGCTCGAGCTCCTGACCACAGGTGATCTACCCACCTTGGCCTCCCAAAGTGCTGGGATTACAGGCATAAGCCACAGCGCCCAGCCATCCCTTTCTCTTTAAAAATGTCAAACTGAGTTAAAAAGGCAAGCAAATTATAGGGGAGGCACCATGCATTTCTTGCCATCCCTTCCTCCTTCTCTTCACCCATTCTGCCTTCCACCAAGTGCCTTCATACAAGCCTACTTCCCCAGTTCTTTTCTCAGCACAAATCAACTCCGGCAGATGGATACATGTGGACTCATGCATTCATCAGACATATCCAACCATGAATCCTAGTTTAGCTTAGCCAAAATCCTACAATTCGCAACCACGTGGGAGCATTCCCTGCAAGATGAACAATAAGAGGATGGGCTTCCTGGCTGTTCATATATTGCCCCTTAGTCATTTGTTTTTCACAGTCAATATTTAAAAGCATGACATATTGGCCGGGCGTGGTGGCTCACGCCTGTAATCCCAGCACTTTGGGAGGCCAAGGTGGGTGGATCACAATGTCAGGGGTTTGAGACCAGCCTGGCCAACATGTGAAACCCCGTCTCTACTAAAAATACAAAAAAAACACAAATACAAATATATATATATATGTGTGTGTGTGTGTGTGTGTGTGTATGTGTGTGTGTGTATATATGTGTGTGTGTGTATATATGTGTGTGTGTGTATATATATATATAGCCGGGCATGGTGGCTTGCGCCTGTAATCCCAGCTACTGAGGAGGCTGAGGCAGGAGAATTGCTTGAACCCGGGAGGCGGAGGTTGCAGTGAACCAACATCGCAACTCTGCAACAGAGCAAGACTCCAACTCAGAAAAAAAAAAAAAAAAAAAAAAGGCCCATTATTCAGTGGGAGTTGTCAGGATGTCAGCAATGTACAAAATCATTGCTTAATTTGTTTGACAATGGAAATGGCCGTCATGGTTTTTATGTAACTTTCCTTCTGTTATGTAATTCTTGTTGACATGGTGTTTCAATCAAGGTACTTGGTAGCAAGTGTTGTACAGAAAAGGATTTGTGAGTGGTTTATGTGGACATCAACCACAGCAAAGAATTCATCTGAGCTATGCTATGAAGAATGCAGCTTGAGAAATACAAAATGTATCACTGTGCAAAAAGGAAGCAGAAGAAAAATACAGTTCTGCTCACGAGAGCTCTGAGGGGCAAGCTGCCCCTACATTTGCAGGATCCACCTCAGAATACCCAATAAATTTGATTCCTGAATTTACTAAACTGTGTGCGATTCCTCTTTAAAATTTTACATTATGACTCCTCTATTCTTCAGGTCTTAATTTTGACTTGTCAATCAATCGAAGTATATCAAAGTAATCCTTTCTTTTCTTTTCATTTTTTTCTTGAGTCGGAGTCTCGCTCTGTCGCCCACAGACCCAGGCATGTGGCATCACGCCCGGCTAATTTTTATATTTTTAGTATAAAATGTTTTTAGTATAAAATATAATAATTAGCTGGGCATGATCACACACGCTTGTAATCCCAGCTAGTTGAGAGGCTGAGATGGGAGGATCACCTGGGAGGTAGAGGCTGTGGTGAGCCATGACTGTGCCACTGCACTCCAGCCTGGGTAAGAATTTAAAGACAGTGACAGCAGGTGATCAAATCAAATGTGGGCCCCTTTACCACTGGGGCCCTGTTCGACTGTGCATGTCACGTACTCATGAGTCGGCCCAGCCAGATTTTATCCTCATGATTTGTGCCCGTCCCATCACATCATATCAGGAGAAACACTTAGATCTCTTTTTCACCTCAGGAAACTTTTCTTGATAGTGTTTTCGTCCGTGATTCTATTCTAAGTAGTTTGATTCCTTGGTCAGAAACATCTCAGTTTTTGCTTGAATTCTGCAGTCTTTTGTGTCTCTTTCTTTATCTTCCCTTTATCTTCCTTTTCATTTTAATCTTTTTATCTTTCCCTCTTCTTCTTGGAGAGCTTTATCAATTTGTCCTTGAAATTGAGTTAGCAATTTCAATTTTTCTTTTCTTTTTCTTTTTTTGAGACAGAGTCTCGCTCTGTCGTCCAGACTTGGCTCACTGCAAGCTCTGCCTCCCAGGTTCATGCCATTCTCCTGCCTCAGACTCCCGAGTAGCTGGGACTACAGGCGCCCGCCAGCACGCCCGGCTAATTTTTTGGTATTTTTAGTAGAGACGGGGTTTCACCGTGCTAGCCAGGGTGGTCTCTAACTCCTGACCTCGTGATCCACCCGGCTTGGCCTCCCATAGTGCTGGGATTACAGGCGTGAGCCACCGTGCCCGGCCAGAAATTTCCATTTTTAACACTGTCAATTTCTCCATTTTACTATTGTCTCCAATGGAAATGTTAATTTCCACTATTAAATTTTCAATTTCCTATCAACACTTTCTTATTCGACTCATCTTTCCTTTTCATCTCATGCATTTTTCTTATATCCTGTTTTTCTTTACAAATGTTCTTCTCTTGCAGGCCATGTTTGTTCTACTCTGTGGAAGATGCCAAAACGTTTTCTAAAATGTTATTTCATTTCCTAAAATTGGTAGTTTTAGAAATCTAGCAAGATTACAAATCCAAGATGTCAAGACATGCCCCCTTTTGCTCTTTTTTTCCCCTTTCTCTCATTCTGCAATATCTTTCAAAGATTCCATGTCATGTTCATTCTTGCTTCTGATCATTCATCTTAAAATTAAAAGAGTTAGTAGACAGTGTGTTTCTCAACAAAGAGAGTATTCAAATTTCTTTTGGCACTGCTCCTCAGAACTCCTCAGAGTACAGTTGTAGAGAAGATTGATATGCACAGTTTCTAACTCAATTTCCTGTATCCAGGAGATGTTTGTCTAGGCTGAAATGTGATCTTTATCTAGAAACAAATTCTGGACTTTTGACTCCGGGTTTTATTTATTTATTTAGAGACAGGGTCTCGCTCTGTTGCCCAGGCGGGAGTGCAATGGCACAATCACAGCTCACTGCAGTCTAAAACTCCTGAGCTCAAGGGATCCTCTCACCTCACCTCAGCCTTTTAAGTAGATGGAACTAGGTCATGTGTCACCTCACCTAGCTAATCTTGTGTGTGTACGTGTGTGTGTAGAGATGGATCTTGCTATGTTGCCCAGTCTTGTCTTGAACTCCTGGCCTCAAGTGATCCTTCTGCCTGAGCCTCCCAAAGTACTGGCATTACAGGTATGAACCACTAAGCCCAGCCAACCCTGGATTATATTTAAATGTTAAATCTAGCCACTTTTCAAGAATTGACTGCCTACAATTGTTCTTCTTACTGTCTTCATTAATCAGTAGCAGCCAGACTTATCAAATATTTATCAGGCACTTTTCGTTTAGTCATTGTTATGCCAGTACCATTAAGGCTTAAATCCTTTCCTACAAACTGAAAGAAGAGCTGTGGATATTTAACATAGGAATATTTCACCACTACAGTCAAGGCTCAATACCACTAAGAAAGGATTATGTCTTGTTAACTGTTTGTATTTGGCATTTGTAATTTTTTTCTGTGGAATGAAGAGAAGATACTAAGATAGTAAACGTGGAAAAAGAAATGTAAATAGAGGAAGTTGGTGGCAGCTACTCAAGAATGCCGCCACCCAATTTAGGAAAGAGCTAGAGGAAGAGGTTTGGGGAAATTATGAAAAAGGAACGATTAAGTAAAAAATGAATCCTTTAAGCAATGCAGAAAATGCTCTGGGCCCTAAAAGTATTCGGAAGTGCCTTTTTCAGCCTCTGTGAAGATAAGGATGGGAAAGAAAAGCCTACCAGTAGGATTAAAAAGTTCATGACTTTGTTGTCTCTAGAAACATAATAGTAACAATAAACTGCTTCATCAGTATTCAGCTTATACAGCAACTTCTTTCTTAGCCTCTGCCTCTCCTGCTGTAGTCAATCCGTTCCTGATTCATATCTCACCCTTCAGACCATGGTTCTAAAGCCAAGACATGCTAACAGCCTTATAATCACTCACCAATGGCAGCCCCTCCTGTTGCACCCAATTTACAAGACACTCACAGGCCAGCAGCGTGTATAAAGGACAGGCAAGTGCATAGCTGAGAGGACAGAATGACAGGACAGATGGTTATAAGTGGTCAAGACAAGCTCCATGGGCATTGAGCTCAAACCTGGGATTTATGAGAAATGTTCATTTGTTCTTTGATTCTGCAGTGGTGTAGACTCAGTATTCTGATACTGATGGACCAAATGTTAAACTCATTTTTTCCATATATATAAAAATAGACTTTTTTTTTTTTTTTAGAGACAGGGTCTCACTACAGGGCCCAGGCTGGTCTCAAACTCCTGAGCACAAATCATCCTCCCACCTTGGCCTCCCAAAGTGTTGGGATTACAGACATGAGCCATGTTGCCTGGCCCCAAATCCCAAATAGTAAATTTAACTACCAACACAACCTACACACAATAATGGAGGAAAAAATAGTAAAGGAAAATCAATTACATAAGTAAATGTTCATAATTGTAGTTAGATGTTAGTCTAAAATATTACTCTACATATTTTTCTTTTTCTTTTTTTTTTTTTGTGAGATGGAGTCTTGCCCTGTCACCCAGGCTGGAGTGCAGTGATGCAATCTTGGCTCACTACAACCTCTGCCTCCCGGGTTCAAGCGATTCTCCTACCTCAACCTTCCAAGTAGCTGGGACTACAGGCGCCTGCCAGCACGCCCGGCTAATTTTTGTATTTTTAGCAGAGACGGGGTTTCACCATATTGGCCAGGCTGGTCTTGATCTCCTGACCGGGTGATCCACCCACTTTGGTCTCCCAAAGTGCTGGGATTACAGGCATGAGCCACCACGCCCAGCTTACTCTATATATTTTTCTTTTGAGAAATTGTTATTTACCCTAGTAAATCTTTCACGGCTATATTTATTCCAAAAGGCAAAGGCTTATTGCTCAAGGGAGGAAAAAACAAAAATATCAGAAGACCAAAGGGTAAACTATGTGGCTTTCTGAGACTTTGTATGTACAGAGACAATAGTCTTCAAAGCCATGAAAACGTAAGATCTATGAATCTGAAGGAGAAAAATGTTTGGAAATATCAAAACTTGCCTTGGAAAATGGAAAGACAGACTGAAACAAAAGGGCATATATATGATATACTAAAGCACAATAAATTAGAATAACAATATATGTTAATGTTGAATTCCTTCCTGCCCACAGAAGTAAAAAGTTTGAAGAGCTAATGAGATAAACACATAATGGGTCGATGTGAAGGGTCTAGGACTGTCCTCCTCCTTAGGGGTGGCGTCATCTGTTTGATGGGTGAGGCAGGGTATGGAAATGTTTGCTAATGGAAACTCAAAGTAGGTCTCTAATTACCAGAGCAGAGATGTTTAAACTTTCCAGAATATACCCATAAACTTGCAAGCCTTGAATGGGACCCCTATAATCCCACATGGCACCTGAGTTGTAAAGTAGCAATAACTGAGGGAGATGTTTGGGGAGATGAACCCAAGGGCTGGCTCATTAATTTGATGCACACTAGATCAGACTAGCTTTCAGTCCCTACTGCCACTCCCACAGGGCTCAGAGCCATTTGAGAATGAGCCAAACGACCCGAGTATCCAAGTCAGGATGAAGAGGTTGCCAAGTGTGTTAGAAACAGCTGGCTGCCTACCAGAAATGCATGCTCTTACTTCCATGCCGAGCAGTGACATCCCAGCTAGAGGCTGCATGTCCCTGTCTTGTTAGCATAAAGATAGGGCAATATGTCTAGCTCTTGCCGATGGAAGGTAAGCAGAAGTTATTAAGAAGCAGGGGTGCAGCCAAACATGGTGGCTCATGCCTGTAATCCCAGCACTTTGAGAGGCCGAGGTGGATGGATCACCTGAGGTCAGGAGTTCGAGACCAGCCTGGCCAACATGAGAAAACCTCATCTCTACTAAAAACAAAAATTAGCCAGGCATTGTGGTGCACACCTGTATTCCCAGCTACTCAGCTACTAGGAGAATTGCTTCAACCCGGGAATTGGAGATTGCAGTGAGCCGAGATAGCGCCACTGCATTCCAGCCTGGGCGACAGAGTGAGACCTCATCTCCAAAAATAAATATATAAATACAAATGAAACCAAAAAAAGAAGCAGCAGGGGTGATGGGTGCTTTTCTCTTCTCTTCCCATGGCCAGAAGACAATACTCCATAGCGTTATGGTTCCTGCACACAGTTTGGCAACCACAGCAAATGCACAGAGTGTATCTGAGGATATAGTAAATATTCATGGGGAACAGTGGTAGAAGAATACACTATAATCGATCAGTGGAGCTCTCTGGGATACTTTACATGTTTGAGGGAAGTGTAGCACCGTCCGTAGGACACTGAGCAAATGACTACTATTGCATTGTGTGGCCCTAACTACTTAGTAAAAAGAACTGATGGGTATTTCTTTTGGTCTGCAGCCCTAAAACTGTATTACTGACACTCTACGGGCAGTATCAACCAAGAAAGCGTGGGAACTTCTGCCTTAGAGAATCATAGAGCCACAACATGAAAGATCGGTGGGTTCTTAAATTTCTGCATGGAGGAAAGCCACTTACTAATTAAGAACTCCCACACTGGACTGGTATACGAGCCACCAATAAACTTTCATTGCGTTAACCCATTTAACTTTTGGAGTTTATTTGTCATCATAGCTAGTATTCCATTAACTAATACACAGAGTATCTGGGAATCTAAATCTGAGGTCAAGGTAAAGTTGTAGATACCAACAGCAGATGCGTATGCACTGCAATTCCTGCAGACCGAATGAGAAAAAAAGCTGTATCTTAGTGGAGGCCACTAAGCCAAGAGCATGACTCACAGAGTAAATGTCCCTTATCTAGTACCAAGTCAATACATAAGCCCCCGAAGCTAAGGTCATCCTTAAGGAAAAAGAGGAAGGACATAAAGGAGGCAAAAGACACTAAGGATTTGGCCCAAATGAAATGGAGTAACTTTAAATTTTGTATTTAAAAATTTTTACTGGCTGGGTTCACACCTGTAATCCCAGCACTTTTGAAGGCCAAGGTGGGAGGATCACTTGAGCCCAGGAGTTTGAGACGAGCCCGAGCAACATAGTGAGATCCTGTCTTACAAAAAAACAAAACAAACAAAATTACCATCAGTGGTTGTGTTTGAATGCTAAGTTAATTACACTTTTTTGGAAAAGAAACAAATTTACATTTTGCATATTTTATTCTGGAACTGGAACTGTAAAATTTTCAATCTGCCACATATATGTTACAGCAAGGGAAGAACTATAGAGGCCAACAGAGACCACCATCTTTGTTTCTGCAACTGGTCACCTGGCTATAGATAATTATATGTGACTTCCACACCTTTTTTCCGTGTTCCCTTTGCTTTGGGCCAGTATCTCAGCTGCTGGGATTCTTTGCCCGTTGAGATGAGGAGCCTGAGTCTCCAGTGGTGCTTCCTAGGTGAGGTTATGCTCCTAGTACTTTCGTTTTGTTTTGGTTTTGGTTTTTTGAGATGGAGTCTCTCTGTCATCCTGGCTGGAGTGCAGTGGTGCCATCTCAGCTCACTGCAACCTCTGCCTCCTGGGTTCAACTGATTCTCCTGCGTCAGCCTCTCAAGTAGCTGGGATTACAGTCATGAGCCACCACACCCAGCTAACTTTTGGTATTTTTAGTAGAGACCCTGTTGGCCAGGCTAGTCTCGAACTCCTGACCTCAAGTGATCCGCCCACCTCAGCCTCCTTAAGTGCTGGGACTACAGGAGTGAGCCACTGCACCCAACGCTCCTACTCCTTTTGGTAGTTAGGCAAAATTACCAATACTACAATCCTATTCTTACCCATTCAAACATATTTTTATGTTTTAAGAGGAGCTCAAAAAAGACCAATTGCAATTCAGTAATGGACTTTCAAATTCCAATTCAATAAAACTTCCTTTCTGTGTCTCCTGGTAGAAATACCTCCACCCTTGGCTCACCGAAAGTTGGCATTCCTGCACCAAAAGTTGGTACAGAAGTAGAATAATGGATGCTGAGTAGCCCCAAACCACACAAGTCCACTATAGAAGTGATGAGAACATTTGGCAGCCAGCATCTTTGGTCCTCCTCATTGCAGCTTTAGTATGTGAATCCAAAAGATCTGAGACAGGTCTCAGTCAATTTAGAAAGTTTATTTTGCCAAAGTTAAGGACACACCAGGGCCACAGCCTCAGGAGTCCTGACAACATGTGCCTGACGTGGTAGAGGTACAGCTTCCTTTTATACATTTTAGGGAGACATAAGACATCAGTCAATATGTGTAAGATGTCCACTGGTTCAGTCTGGTAAGACCAGACAACTCAAAGTGGGGTCTTCCATGTTAGAAGTAGAAAAGAGACAAAATGTTACGTTCTTTTGAGTCCTTGCTCAGCCTTCCGCAGAATACACAATTTACTCTGGCTCAGGGAGTCTGCATTTTTACGTAAACAATACTGCAGAGGAAGCAGTCAGACATGCATTTGTCTCGGGTGAGCCTCAGAGGGATGACTTTAAGTTCTGTCTGCCCTTTGTCCATAGGGAATTTCCTTGTGGGCAAATTGTGAGGGAGGTGTGTAGTTTCTTATCTTTGTAGCTATCTTATTTCAGAATAAAATGAGAGGCAGGTTTGCCTGACATAGTTTCCAGCTTGACTATTCTCTTGGCTTAGTGATTTTGGGGTCTCGAGATTTATTTTCCTATGTGTGAGCTTTGCAGCTCATTTTCCTCCCAGATATGTAAGACTGGCACAATTTAAAGAAAGCAAGATGTATCATCATTTAATTCAGTGATTCTCAACTAGGGGGCAATTCTGCTCCCCTACGGAAGCGTTTGACAACATCTGGAGACATTTTCAATGGGGGTGCTACTAGCATCCAGTAGGTAAAGGCCAAGGGGTGCCGAGGACAACCTCCCAACAACAAAGAGTTGTCTGCTCCAAAATTTCAATAGTGCTGAGATAGAGAAGTCCTGATCCAATTAATGTGTTTATAGGTATAATTTGCTCCCCACTACTGGAATGCAAGCTCTGTGAGGGCAGGAACTTTGTTTTGTTTACTGCTCTATGCTTGGAACATGGGAGTCAACGAATATTTGATGACACATAATAGATGAATGAATGCCTCAAGGTTCACACTGGGCATTTCTATGCACCTTACTTCATCAGAACACTTGGCTCCTTGGATCAGAAGGGTTAGTAAGGTGAAGGAGGGTGGTATAGGGCAATATGACTCAAATATTTGGGGTGGCATCACTTCCTTGAATAGCCTAATGGGGATCTCTTCCCAACATAACACAACCAAAATTTTCATAATTTTTCTTCATTTTAATTTTCTAACTTGAAGGAAAATGTGCAACTTCCACAATGTCCTCAATTTCTTCATTCAGTAAATGTCATTAAACAAAATTGGGACTTTAATTTTAATTAAAAAAAAAAAAATGAGATGGAGTCTCCCTATTTGGCCCAGGCTTGTCTTGAACTTTTGGGCTCCAGTGATCCTCCCATCTTGGCCTCCCAAAGTTCTGGGGTTGCAGGCATGAGCCATGGTACCTGGACCACAAAATTGTGACTTGTGTTTCACAATTTGCACAGAGATTTGATGTACTTTTAGGTTTTTTATCTTTTCTAACAATTACAAGTGCATTTTCCCCGTTATGAAAGGTACTTCTTATTCTCTCTTCTCATCTCTCCTTGACACCCAGGTTAAGCTTAGAAGAAAGGCCAAGAGGAAGAGTAGGATGCTGAAGCCCCCATCTGAGTGGTGACTTGTTCCCTTCTTCCCCCTCTTCCACTGCACCTTAAACATAGCTCTAATACAGCAGAATGGCAACTTCTGTGTACTTCTTTATCTATACGGCTTAGTTTTCTTTTGTCTTATTTTGAGACGAGTCTCACTCTGTTGCCCAGGCTGGAGTGCAGTGGCGCGATCTTGGTTCACTGCAAGCTCCGCCTCCCGGGTTCACGCCATTCTCCTGCCTCAGCCTCCCGAGTAGCTGGGACTACAGGCGCCCGCCACCACGCCCGGCTAATTTTTTGTATTTTTAGTAGAGACGGGGTTTCACCGTGTTAGCCAGGATGGTCTCGATCTTCTGACCTCGTGATCCGCCCGTCTTGGCCTCCCAAAGTGCTGGGATTACAGGTGTGAGCCACCGCGCCCGGCGGGCTTAGTTCTTTTCGTCTGTGGTGAGGCGTGCTCTTAGTTGTCTTTATATCACTGGTACCTGGAGCATAAGATGGGTCCAGCCAATGCTGACTGAATGAATGAAATATGCCTTTTGCCTACTTCACAATGTCACCTAGGGCACCCTGTGCCAACTTCACAATGTCACCCAAGGCATAACTTTTGACTACTTCACAATGTCACTTTTCACTGACCCCACACAGAAACGGGGACTCCACAGAAACGTAGGAGTGTGTTTAGTGTCAGCCCCTTCTGAATCACTCTCCCGTGGTGGCTCCAGCCAACGAAGAGGAAGCAAAAAGGATAAAAAATCTGAGCTACAGCACATGGATTTAGGTTAAACAGCCTGGGAAGGAGGGGCACGCTAATCGCTGAGGGAAATGGACCCGTGGAGGCCTCTCCAGAAACAGCAGAGGATCCGAGTTGCGTGTAGGCAGGGCACGCATGTCACCCAGGCCCCGGGCGCCTGGTCCGCTGCTGGAGATAAAAGGTCGACCACAGAAGCAGAGGCTAGCAGTGGTGTTGACGTGAACTGATTCGCCCCAGCCTTGGGCCGCAAACTGCCAAGGAAA
Source organism: Theropithecus gelada (assembly GCF_003255815.1). NCBI lineage: Eukaryota > Metazoa > Chordata > Mammalia > Primates > Cercopithecidae > Theropithecus > Theropithecus gelada. Next base: position 108,559,220 of record NC_037679.1, on the reverse strand, counting down.
GCGGCAGGCAGCCTCTGCGTTTCTCATAAGCGCAGCTGGGGAACTTTCCCAGACCGGCCCACGGGTTGCTAGAGGGTCAGACCGAAAGGACCCGCCTTTCCCAGGCGGGGTGGGCCCCAGGCCACCACGTGAAGCGTCCTCGCCCCTCAGAGCCCGGAGCAGGCAGGCCTCATGAAACAGGAAAGTTGAGGACGCCCCACCTCGGAGAGGCGGCGCCCCCGGGTGGACCACGAGCCGCTCTCGCAACTTCTGCCACCGCGGGCCGCCGCGGCCGCCTGATCTCGCAGAGGAAGGTTGTGGCGGTGGAGCGATGACCCGCAGCGGTCCGGGCGGGTGCCCGGGGCTGCCACCGCCGCTGCCGCTTCTGCTGCAGCTGCTGCTGCCGCCGCTGTTGTTGGTCACCGCGGAGTCGCCGAACCCGGCAGGTGAGCAGAGTGCGCCCTGGGCGAGGGGAGCCCGGGAGGCTCCTCGGATTCTGTCCGCGCCAGTGCCCGGCGTCTGGCCGAGCTGACGTCCAGCGGGCGTCTGGTTCCTGGGTGGACGCCGAGAAACGCGCCTCTGACCGGCCGTCTCGCTCCAGCCCTGCGGCCGCGCAGCGAGGGCACTTGAGAAGGGCTTGGAGAGTGCGTCTGCCAACTTTACAAGTTTTGGCCCGAATTCTCGGCCAACAAATCGGTTTGCTCCCGCGCCGATTCTTGGCCCACAGAGCCTGGGCTGGTCCTAAAAACTCCAGCCAATGGGCATCTAAATATATTTATCCAGACTGTAGGGAGATATGGTTCCGGCTTGCCATTTGTTTTGTGTTTTAAAAATTTACAGTGACTTTGGCTTAAAAACACGATTGCACGATTGTCAGTTTGATATGTGCCAGGCAGTGGGCTTAAGGGCCTTCTGGATTTGTTGTTGTTATTGAGACCGAGTCGCGCTCTGTCCGCGAGGCTGGAGTGCAGTGGCTCACTGCAACCTCCGCCTGCCAGGTTCAAGAGATTCTCCTCCCTCAGCCTCCCAAGTAGCTGGGATTACAGGCGTCTGCCACCATGCCCAGCTAATTTGTGCATTGTTAGTAAAGACGAGATTTCACCATGTTGGACAGGCTGGTCTCGAACGCCTGATTCAGGCGATCCGCCTGCTTCAGTCTCCCAAAGTGCTGGGATTACAGGCGTGAGCCACCGCGCCCGGCCGGTTTCTTGTTTTTTGTTTTTTAATATATGTCTCATCATAATCCTAAATAGGATTATATTCCCCATTTTGCAGATGAGAAAACTGAGATTGATCAGAAGTAATTTGCATAAAGATAACACAACAAATAAGACAGAGCTAGGGGATGCCAGAGAGCATTTGCTTAACTACTTCCCTCTTGGAAAAACAGGTTTTATCTCTACAGGTATTCATGCAAATCTACATCCTTTGCAAAAATGAAATGAAATTAAAAAGCTTTGGATTTATGATTTCCATTTCTAAGGAGGCGAAGATTATGAACTATAACTAAGGGACTTGAAAGAATTCTAAAGTAATACTAAGAGAGAATTAATTTTGTTTTATTTCATAATCCCCTTTTCTGTGCTGACCTTGTTCAAGAGTAGGGTGGGGCCTGGGGAGGATGCCCCTTCCTAAATATGGGTACTGATTCTTGTTACACCACCTTCCATCGTCGAGTGCCTTCGTTTTCGAAACTTGTGCAGTTATCACTCTTCGATCTAAAATGTTTCCAGTCTGTGCCAGTCTGTGGGATCAGATGTACCCACAGGCTCCTGACTGGTGATTTTCTGCATTCTTTGCCTAAACTATGGCGGTGGCCTTGGTGCCCACTTCTAGTCTAGGGATACAGCTCATTCAGATGTACCTGGGGGTGGCTTTGGAGGGTCCCAAATATTCCTTTTCTGTTTGTTTTTTTTTTCTTAAAAATTTTATTGGTTTTGTTTTTTTTTTTTTTTTGAGACAGAGTCTCGCTCTGTCGTCCAGGCTTGAGTGCAGTGGCGCGATCTCGGCTCGCTGCAAGCTGCGCCTCCTGGGTTCACACCATTCTCCTGCTTCAGCCTGCCAAATAGCTGGGACTACAGGCACCCGCCACCGCGCTCGGTAATTTTTTTGTATTTTTTAGTAGAGACGGAGTTTCACCATGTTAGCCAGGATGGTCTCGAGCTCCTGACCTCGTGATCTGCCCATCTCGGCCTCCCAAAGTGCTGGGATTAGAGGCGTGAGCCACCCCGCCCGGCCTTCGTTTTCTGTTTTATTTTTGGACGATTGAGATTGTTTTTGTAGGTGGAGGGGGCAGCCTGAGGAGTGAGATAGAGATGTTGGATTTCTGAAGATGAAGCACTGTTTATTCAAGAAGGTACCACCTTGTAAGAAACTGCATCTGAAACAGTTCTTCCAACAGGAAGCTGACTCCATGCTTGGAGGTTCTGGAGCTAAGGCAGAAAGTAAGGACATTTCTGAGGTGAAGTGATCCTGATAGCACCATGCCCAGCAATCTGGAAGGGATTCTTTCTTACATAGGTGTTAAGGATGTCTGGTGATGCCACACTATTTCAGCAGACGAGATCTGTTTCCTTTGTCCTACCCACATTAATCTATTTTCCCTTGAGGCTTTTTGGGTCTCTGCCTTCTACTAGCCTGCGAACAACCGAAGAGTAAAGAACTGGGACTTGCTACCTCTCACTTGTCTTGTGTTCTCTGAAGCACCCAGCTCAGTACCCTGAATTTAGTAGGAATTCAGTAAACACTAAAGGGATTGCATGTCCATCCCCTTGGAATGGATTTTATATCCACTAACATGCATCTATGTATACAAAAACAACTTCTTCAATTTTTAATTTTACTTTTATTTTTATGTTTTTACTATTTTAAAAATTATTTTTATTTTCCTCCCAGGCTGGGTACAGTGGCATGATCTCGGCTCACTGCAACCTCTGCCTCTCTGGTTCAAGCAATTCTCCTGACTCAGCCTCCCAAGTAGCTGGGATTACAGGCACACACCACCATGCCCGTCTAATTTTTATATTTTTTGTAGAGACGGGATTTCAACAGGTTGGCCAGACTAGTCTCGAACTCCTGGCCTCAAGTGATCTGCCCACCTCAGCCTCCCAAAGTGCTGGGATTACAGGTGTGAGCTACCATGCCCGGCCACTTTTAGTTAATTCTTGCATATTCTTCAATTTGTAAAGGTTACTTCATAGTTTTATTATTCCAGAAGTTGACAAATAATTGCACAGTCATTCTAGCCAAATCTTTCAAGCTATGATTTCAGACATACAGTGTTACCTTTATCTTTCCAGACCAAAAGCCCCATAATTGATTTTAGAAGGTCCTTATATAATTTTTTCTAAGTGGTATGTATGGAGAAGTCAGGTGGTCACTAGAGAAATAAATGATACCTTTACCTGGTTCTGAAAAAGTTTAACATCTTGGAAGTCATTCAGTCTCCATAAAGTGATTTGGCAGACCTATGATTGGAGTCAGTTTCAGTTGATCCTTTAACTCTGCAGGCATTCTTACTTAGGGTTGGCTGCTGAGAGACTCGTAAGATGATATGTATATTGGTAAAACTGGTTCAGAATCTGGCCCTCAGTCTTGCAGGGCTAGACTCCAGAAATTCAGTCTTTCTAGTGCTCCATATCTGATCAGAAGTAAGGAAGCTGATTCATCCCGATACACACCCAAGTCTATTCATCAGACTTAGTGTTAATTTTTAGTTAGAAATATAACTGTCAGGCAGACTGGATATTTGTGAGGTCTGCTCTAGGCACTTTCTCACTGTAATCAAACCACATGGGGGTAGATAACATGAGAGATTGTCAGGCTGGAGGCCTGATTTGTCTGTCTTCTGGTAGGCATCATATACATCATATGCTTGAGTCAGCTGAGAGAGTGCCCCTCCACTGCATGGTGCTTGCCTGACATTGCTGGCCCCTGATGTTGGGACACTGCCTTTTCCACATTGCCATGGCTTACCAGTGTCCACTTGAGCATAACAGTTAATACCTTCATCTTGTTGTCAAAAAGTTTAACATCCTGAAATCTTCAGTCTCCAAGGTGATTTGGCAGACCTATGATTGGGGTCAGTTTCAGTTGATCCTTTAACTCTGCAGACATTCTTATTTATTCATTCATTCATTTATTTGGAGATAGGGCCTTGCTCTGTCACCCAGGCTGGAGTGCAGTGGTACGATCATAGCTCATTGCAGCCTCAGAGTAGATGGGACTACAGGTGCACACCACTACATTTGGCTAATTAAAAAAAAAAAATTATTTGTAGAGACAGAGTCTCACTATGTTACCCAGGCTGGCTTCAAACTCTTGCTCGCAAGTGATCCTCCCACAGGTTCATTTCCCAAAGCCCTGGGGTTCAGGCAACAGCCACTGTACCTGGTCTCTGAGGACATTCTTACTTCCCAATTCACTTGACACAAGGCCTCACAGTTGCTCAGTATATTCATTCTTCACACGGAAGCTTTTCATTCTTGGAAGTATAGTATTAGAGAGGTAACAGAATTCCGGAAAGAGGAAATCCTTTGGAACCCTAATGCCTGTGTTTGAATCCTGGCTCCAACACTTGCCATGTGACCTTTAGTCAGTTATTTTCTCTATATGTCCTTCGGTTTCCTCATCTGGAAGATGGGTATTGTAAGTGTCTATCTCATGGGGTTGTTGTGAGAAACAGTGTGCCTGACATGCAGTAAGTGCTATATAATTGAGTGGCCACTGAAGTTGCTTTTCTCTAAAAAGTTATCATGTCTTGATAAGGCAGGCAAGATTGAAGATGATAATCTACATGCTTTGAAGTAATTTTTTTTTTTTTTTTTGAGACAATGTCTTGCTCTGTCGCCTAGGCTAGAGTGCAAAGGCACCATCTTGGCTCACTGCAACCTCCGTCTCCCAGGTTCAAGTGATTCTCGTGGCTCAGCCTCCCGAGTAACTGGGATGCAGGCATGCACCATCATGCCTGGTTGATTTTTGTATTTTTTGTAGAGACGAGGTTTTACCATGTTGCCCAGGTTGGTCTTGAACTCCGGGCCTCAAGTGATTCGCCTGCCTTGGTCTCCCGAAGTGCTGGGATTACAGGTGTGAGTCATCGTGCCCAGTGCCAACTTGAACATTTTCTCGTGCTCTCCCTTTATCAACTTGTTTGCATAATGTACACAAGATAAGTTCCAGAACAAAGTCTGAGGGAACTGCCCAGTTGTCTTTATTATTAAACTTTGTTTCCTCGTCCTTCTGAAAACATAAATTTGGAAGCAAAGCTAAAAATCTTTCTTTTGAGGAAAATTTAAAAGGATCTTCCTTCAGTGTTTCATTGAAGTAAAACAATTTTTTAAAAAAAATTTTCGGGCCAGGCACGGTGGCTCACGCTTGTAATCCCAGCACTTTGGGAGACCGAGGCAGGCAGATCACGAGGTCAGGAGATCGAGACCATCCCGGCTAACATGGTGAAAGCCCGTCTCTACTAAAAATGCAAAAAATTAGCCGGGCGTGGTGGCGGGCGCCTGTAGTCCCAGCTACTCGGGAGGCTGAGGCAGAAGAATGGCATAAACCCGGGAGGCGGAGCTTGCAGTGAGCCGAGATCGCGCCACTGCATTCCTGCTTAGGCAACAGCAAGACTCTGTGTCAAAAAAAAAAAAAAAAATTCTGGTGGTTTCTTTTTATAATATACATATATATACTATGAAACATATGAACTTTTTCTTGAGTGTTCTGACATGCAGAAAATAAATTTTTGCTTTCATACTTCCTTAGACATGAATTTTACATTGTCACTTGTTATCTTTTGCTTTTGTTAGATTTCAAATTATAAGACATTAACTATGGAGATAGCAAAACAAAAGAGGTGGTGATACCCTTCATGGAATGAAACCCAAGGGATTTATTTTCTTCAGCATTTTAAATAATTTTTATGCATTTAGGTTTTGCCTTTTTAAAAACTGGAGTAGGTTCTAGTTTATACAACTTCCATGTTACAATCTTTTGAACATCCAGCTTGAAAATGTGACTAGAAAATGTATTAATAATGTTATTATGTAGCTTCTTTGCACTACTGCAAAACAGGAATTTACTTACTATGGTAAAAAATGAAATAGAGGTAGTGAATTTATGGGGAAATTTTAGCTGCAAACTTGAAACACTGTCTACACAGATAACATATGTTACAGTTTTTTTTTTGTTGTTGTTGTTGTTGTTTTGAGAGGGAGTCTCACTCTTACCCAGGCTGGAGTGCAATGGTGCGATCTCAACTCACTGTGAACTCCGTCTCCTGGGTTCAAGCGATCCTCCTACCTCAGCCTCCCAGGTAGCTGGGATTACAAGCGTGTGCCACCGCACCCAGCTAATTTTTGTATTTTTAAGTAGAGACGGGGTTTCACGATGTTGCACAGGTTGGTCTCAAACTCTTGACCTTAGGTGATCAGCCTGCCTTGGCCTCCAAAGTGCTGGGATTACAGGCATGAGCAACCACACCTGGCCATGTTACAGTCTTCCTAGAGAAAATTGTGTAAGTCTCTTGATTGAGAGAGTTGAAAACAGGATGAGCACTTCACTGAAAGAGATGGGCTGGTTCTAAAATTTGTCCATCTGCCTTGCATAGGCAGTAATAATTTCAGCATAAGGGAGTGTCAAGTTATTCACACCGGTGTTATTCTCTTTGAGGTCATTTTCAAACCTAAGACACCAAAGTTCTAATTCATAATTAGAAATCAAGAATGACTATACTATCAAGTTTATATAACTTGATAAAATCTGTCACCAGGTGTGACTTTCCCAGACAGTGTGAAAGTTTGGGATCCAGGCCAGGCATGGTGGCTCACACCTGTAATCCCAGCACTTTGGGAGGTCAAGGCGGGCAGATCACCTTAGGTCGGGAGTTCGAGACCAGCCTGACCAACGTGGAGAAGCCCCATCTGTACTAAAAATACAAAATTAGCTGGGCATGGTGGCGCATGCCTGTAATCCCAGCTACTCGGGAGGCTGAGGCAGGAGAATCGCTTGAACCTGGGATGCGGAGGTCGCGTCAGCCGAGACCGTGCCATTGCACTCCAGCCTGGGCAACAAGAGCAAAACTCTGTCTCAAAAACAGGAAAGTTTGGGATCCAGGTGGCCACGTAATCCATAGAGCATTGTGCTAGGCCTAAGGGAGTGGATGCAATGAAATGTGAGACTCCACCTCTCATTCGCAAGGAGCTTGTAATCAAATTTTTGGGACCAAGCAGACACAAATACATAACTAATAAGTAATCTAGATGAGGACTGAGCTAAGAGTAGAGAACCAGAATGAGGCAAAGTTGACTTTCTGCTGACAGGGCTTTTGGCAAGAACTCTGATTTCAGCTGCCAGTGACGAACGGGTATGTTTCAACAGGATGAAGGAAAGGGATCATTCCAGATCTAAGCAAATCTCCAGCATTTTTCTGCATTCGTGGATTGTTGTTTTGAAGCTAATTTTTAAAGCTGTGTCCCTTTCTACTTATCTAGTGTGTCCCACACTTCCTGACCCTGTGGCCCACCTCACATCCTCTCACTTGCCTTTTATTTCCACTTCATGCAGATGACCTGAGGGGCCTCATGTCTGCCTCACTGTAGAAATCTCTTACTTTCCACCTCAGGGCGTCTCTGCAATCACAGCCACTTAGTCCTGGAGCACATGCAGACATGGAGTGAGGGAGTTAACACTTACCTAGGGCAACCTTAATCAGATGGGAGCAGGTAGCTGGGTCTTCCCTGCCTGGGATGAAGATTTCCGAGGCTAGTCCCAGTGGGATCGCCCCTGTGTCCACAGTGGAAAGCAGCTCAGAATGCACTCTCAAATCGGTGTTCCTCCCTTTCACTCTCCCAGCCCCTCACTCCTGTTCTCTGGGAGTACTTGCAAAGTAATCCTCCTTCCAGCAGGCACCTTAGCCTCTGATCTCTGGCGAGAGCCAAGGCTTAAACACCTACTTACAATTTTGTTTACTGGAGATTGTTTAATTTACAAATCAGTTATTTCCTTAGTGACACCGATGAAGAGTCAAAACAAATCCAAAAACCAGGCATCAATTTACTGGGAGACCTTTCAAAGAAGGCAAGTGCCATGCCAAGGCACACAGAGGTATACTGAGAGACCAGCTGAGCAGACATCAAAGAGAAAAGCAGTTCAAGGACCAAAACCAGTGAATTTTTAGCTAAACCCAATATGAGTAGATTATTTTCATTATAATTTTTTTCTATTTTCTCTAACATCTTTTGCTTGTTCTATTTCTCATTTCTTTCTCTTTTTTTCCCCTCTGACTTCTGAATATATTAAATAAACATTGCATTGCTTGGAGTTGAAAACTACCTGCTTTTTCATAAATGAGGTGCTAGAAAAATTATTATAGAATCCAAATATGGGAGAGAATAGTTTAAACTACTTTTAAGTATTTTATACATTTTTTTCTTTCTAAGACAGGGTAGGAATTTTTTTCAACTGAAAACAACAAACTCATAGAAAATATTGCCAGTTGCAGTGGATCATGCCTGTAATCCCAGCACTTTGGGAGGCCAAGGCAGGCAGATCACCTGAGGTCCAGAGTTCGAGACCAGCCTGACCAACATGCAGAAACCCCGTCTATACTAAAAATACAAAATTAGCCAGGCGTGGCAGCGCGTGCCTGTAATCCCAGCAACTTGGGAGGCTGAGGCAGAAGAATCGCTTGAACCTGGGAGGCACAGGTTGCAGTGAGCCAAGATCGCACCATTGCACTCCATCTTGGGCAACAAGAGTGAAAACTCTGTCTCAAAAAAAATAATAATAATAAATAAATAAATAAATAAAATATTAATCGGAGTATACAAGTAAATATTAATACAAAAAAATTTAACTATGGTGTTCGAGCTTTTACATAGAAATATAAAAATGATGGCATATTTTCCGTCTTTATTTATAGAAGAAAAATACTTTTTATAAATAACATTCCCATTCATTCAACAGATATTTAATCAAGTGCATTGATTTTGAGGATATTGCTGTTAAAATGTTTGAATTCTGACTTTTCATTTTCGTAACTCTAAAGAAAATATCAACAAATAGCTCCTGCTCTTGGGGCTGGATAGACTTAATCCAAGGTTCTGAGCCATTTAGTAAGTCTCTCACCCAGGCTTGAAAACATAATTAGTTGAGCGATTTCACACTAACTTCTGTGAATGAGTGCTCTGATGAGCTTCCTTTTCTGGGAGGCTTAGGTAGGAGGATCGCTTGAACCCAGGAATTCCAGGCTGTACTGAGCTGTGATTGTGCCACTGCACTCCAGCCTGGGCAACAGAGCGAGACCCCAGCTCGAAAATAAATAAATAAATAAGTAAATAAATGGCTTTCTTTTCATTTAAAGAACACACACAAACTAGATTCGTCAAAGAAACATTATTTTGTCAGGTTTATAGAGTGTTAAGCAGAAATACTCCCCGCTTTCACAGAGCTTGTATAAAACTAGGTTTGCATTAGAATTATGTACTATTTTTCTACCTTTCTCACTATTACTTTGTTCAGACCATTCACCTCTCATCGTGAAGATGTCTTTTAAAAATGGAAAAGTACAATGGTTTAAACTATTACAGGTTTTAAGAAAATCAGAAAATGGCGTGAATACTGGGAGAACCAGAAAGAGTTGAAACTTGGAGAAAACATTGAGGAGTGGAGGACCTCGGCTGGAGTGGAGGGAAGACTCTGATTTTGGGCTTTATTCTCAAAGCACATGCTAAGCTATTGGCAGGACACTTTTCTCACCAACATCTCTTGGGGATTGAGTAAAGGTTTTTTCATGCATGGAGGTACACGAGTGTCAAAAAAGCACATATTTGCAGAAGTTTCTTTTTGTGGTCAGGAAATTAGGTAGGACCAGCAACAGTGAAAACATAGCTCTTGCTTTAGTACTCAGGTTGTCTTGGGCAAGCCCCAAATTACAGCAAAAAGGAGTTGATTGATTGGAAGGTGAAGGCAGGCCTGGGTTGCCTAACGATGAGAAATGCCAAGGTTTTGGAGAAGAAGAAAAAGCTAAAATCATGCTTTGTGGGTAGAAAGAAAAGAGAAGAGACACACCTTCCTTTTTTGTTTTATGGTTCCTGTTTATGACTCTGCTTTTTATGCAAGCAACCACACTTCCTCATTTCCCTACAAGGCTCCCTGGAGGTGAGGGTGGAAGGGAATGTGTGAGAAAAGCTGGGGATATGTGGTCAAAAATAAATTTGGAAAATTTATTGCCTTTGGGTGGAGAAGGGAAGTTTCCGTGGGTGCTGCCTACAATTGTCAAATTGTGGCCGAATGGCTCCATTAACAATCAGACAATTATTTGTCAACTGCAGTTTATTGGCAAATTATTTGACCCTCCCTATTTCTTAATGCCATTACTTCCATTTAGCGATTGTGAAGGCCTGCCATGGTAGTCATTGTATTCAGAAGTAAATTGACTTAGGCCTACTCAGATCATTCCTTAAGAGTTTAATCAGGATTAGTTTCTAAGCCTGACTAAGCCCCAGCCTATCACCGAGCCCCTGGACCACGGTGCCATGATGCTCTAGTATTAAGACTCTACTTTTAGTGCATGTTTGATAGACGGTCTTTTTTTTTTTTTTTGGCTGCATAGTGTTCCATGGTGTATACGTACCACAATTTCTTCATCCAGTCTATCACTGATGGGCATTTAGATTGAGTCCGTGTCTTTGCTATTGTGAATAATGCTGCAATGAACACATGTGTGCAAGTGTCTTTATGACAGAACAATTTATATTCCTTTGGGTATATGCCCAGTAATGGGATTACTGGGTTGAATGGTATTTCTGTTTTTAACTTTTATTTTAAGTTCAGGGATTCATATGTGGGTGTATTATATAGGTAAATGTGTGTCATGGGAGTTGTTGTATGACTTATTTCATCACCCAGATATTAAGCTTAGTACCCATTCGTTATTTTTACTGATCCTCTCCTTCTTCCCTCCACCCTGAAGCAGGCCCCAGTGTCTGTTGTTCTCTTCTATGTTTCCATTAGAAACATAATGAACTAAATGATGTGTCTCTTTGTTTAGCTCCTACTTATAAGTGACAGCATGCAGTATTTGGTTTTCTGTTCCTACGTTAGTTTGCTCAGGATAATGGCCTCCAACTCCATCCATGTTCCTGCAAACACATGATTTATCCTTTTTTATGGCTGCATAGTATTTCACGCTGTATATGTACCACAATTTCTTTATCCAGTCTACCACTGATGGGCATTTAGGTTGATTCCATGTCTTTGCTATTGTGAGTAGTGCTGCAATGAACATACATGTGCATGTGTCTTTATGATAGAACAATTGATATTCCTTTGGGTATATGCCCAGTAATGGGATTACTGGGTTGAATGGTATTTCTGTTTTTAGGTCTTTGAGGAATCATCACAATGGTTGAACTAATTTGCACTCTCACCAACAGTGTATAAGCATTCCTTTTTCTCTGAAACCTCACCAGCACCTGTTATTTTTTGACATTTTAAATGCCATTCTGACTCGTGTGGGATGATATCTCATTGTGGTTTTGATTTGCATTTTGCTAGTTATCAGTGATGTTGAGCTTTTTTTCATATGCTTGTTGGCCACATGCATGTCTTATTTTGAAAAGTGTGATAGACAGTCTTTTTGTTTGTTTGTTTTTTTGAGAGGGAATTTCACTCTTGTTACCCAGGGTGAAGTGCAACAGCACAATCTCAGCTCTCTGCAGCCTCTGCCTCCCAGGTTTACGCGATTCTCCTGCCTCAGCCTCCCAAGTAGCTGGAATTACAGGCATGCGTCATCACACCCAGCTAATTTTGTATTTTTAGTAGAGATGGAATTTCTCCATGTTGGTCAGCCTGGTCTCGAACTCCTGACCTCAGGTGATCCGCCTGCCTCGGCCTCCCAAACTGCTGGGATTACAGTGGTGAGCCACTGCACCCGGCTGATAGGCAATCTTAACATCAAAAAGTAAAATGTTGGCCAGGCGCAGTGGCTCATGCCCGTGAGCAGAACTTTTTGTTTTGTTTTGCTTTTTTTGTTTTTGATACAGAGTTTTGCACTTTTTTGCCCAGGCTGGATTGCAATGGCACAATCTAGGTCCACAGCAACCTCTGCCTTCCGGGTTCAAGGAATTCTCCTGCCTCAGCCTCACGAGTAGCTGGAATTACAGGCGCACACCACCACGCCTGGCTCATTTTGTATTTTTAGTAGAGACGGGGTTTCTCCATGTTGGCCAGGCTGGTCGCAATCCCCTGACCTCAGGTGATCCATCCTCCTTGGCCTCCCAAAGTGCTGGGATTACAGGTGTGAGCCACTGCACCCGGCAGCAGAACTTTTAAGAAATAGAAACTATTGAACATTTTTAGCAGGCCAGCTAACAAAATCAGTTCGCATTTTAGAAATGCTACTCTGGTAGAGAATGAAGAATGGATTAAAGGTCAGAGAAACCTTGAAAAAGTCCTCTTCTATACTTAAACGGCCAGTTGTGTTACCTAAAGTAACATAGAAATGTAGGCATGAAGAGGTGGAGACTGGTGGGAGAGATATTTAGGAGGCTTTTTGATTAAACCTAAGATATCAGAGAGAGAAAGGAAGCCAGGATGGATTCAAATTTCAGGCTGGGAGATCACCGAGAGAGAAAGCATCACGAAGGAGGATATTTCGAATCTCTAGTGCGATGGAGTCATCCGGATTGTGTTATCAAGTGTGCTGTGGGGTGTACAAGATAAAGAGGAACCTATGGGGAGAATGAGGAAAAAGGCAGGCACAGGAGAAGGAGACTGGGGAGGGTGTAGTGTCCCAAAGGCCGTGGGAAGAAAGGGTTTTAAGAATAAGTGGTCACGAATCCAATGCTTTCAGAAGTTCACATGACATTAGGACTCCAGGATTTTGTGAGTGAGCCAGGCAGAAGCCGCGTTGATATCCTGGAGGTGGAGAGCAGACGGCAGCCGGCTGGAGCAAGGGACAAGAGGAGGTAGTGCAGGGCGTGAGTGCATTCCTCTTTCCAAAAGGCGAGGCCTGGAACTGTGCCAGTCGTGTTCACAGCTCTGTCACCAGCACTCAAAACAGTCCCTGATGCAGTGTGGACACTTTAAACTTTGTAATGATTTCATGAAGGCAGTGAGAGATTCCAGCAATAGCTCCACTGGGTCACAGGATCCAGATGGCTTCTGTAGTTGGTTTATTTTTAGCTATGAGACAATGGAGCATGTTAAGTATGCCAAAGGGGGAGAAGCTACTGCCGAGAGAAGGAGCTTTAGGGCACAGGAGCAAGAGGATATAGGATAGAACAAAGTTCCTAAAGAAGGTGGGAGGGTGAGATCCAGAGCATGGGTCGAAGGATGGCGGTGAACCAGAAGCTCTGGAGAGATGGGCGTGATGAGTTCAGGGATTGTGTAGGGATGGACCCACAAAATTATCAGCACCTTACGGAGTCACAGGTGATAGCTTCTACTTGCTTCTACTTTTTTCTGCAAAGAATCTAATGTCATATGACATTAGAAGAATTAAGCAGGAGACATAGGATAAGGAGCCTGAGAATGGTGATGTTTTGTTCCACCTGTTAAGGGGAATGGAAGAAGTTGCTGACTAGGGACAAGAGCCCTATTCTTGTCTGAATTAAGAAGTGGGCGTTGGATGTGAGGGCGGTCTGGCTGCGACATCTGTCACCCCATTGACCACCAGGTTGATCTGGCTGATCTGGCTGGCTGGGCGGTTGTCCCCTTCCTCTCTCACTCCTCCATGTGCGTCCCTCCTGAAGCTGCGTGCTCAGTCAAAGAGGAAGAGCATCCCTGATAGAGGAAGACCGGTCTTCGGTCAAGGGTATACAACTAGCTGAGCTATCCTGCTAGAACCTCCAAACAAGCTCTCAAGAAGTTGGCTTAAGGTCCAGCTCCAGCCCTGCCCAGATTCCCACCCTCTAAGGATGAAGCACTCAGGCTCACCTCTATGATGCTGTAACTACACCCCTACCTTTGACCTTGTTCTTTGTGTTTTGAGCTTATCCCCCTTGATCAAGGTTCCAGTTTTTCCTCACTTGGAATAAGGGCAAACAATAACGGCAGATTTCCCAATTCTAATAGAATGGAAATCTTTAAAAGCAAATGTCTTGAAATTGTTGGATACATAGGAAAAAAAAAGCATCACAGCTCATTTGAATGGCATTTTTATCATTATTCCCTTTTCTTCTAGGAGTCTACTATGCAACTGCATACTGGATGCCTGTTGAAATGACAGTAGAAGTCAAAAATATAATGGACAAGAATGGGGACGCCTATGGCTTTTACAATAACTCTGTGGAAACCACAGGCTGGGGCATCCTGGAGATCAGAGCTGGCTATGGCTCTCAAGCCTTGAGCAATGAGATCACCATGTTTGTGGCTGGCTTTTTGGAGGGTTACCTCACTGCCCCGTAAGTATCCCAGTCATGGTGGGGCCACTGCCAGGCAACCCCTGTCCTTCCCATGTTCCACAGTGACTCTCATCTTCCTGGCATTGCACATTAGAACTGAAGAGTAGCTGGAGTTCTTCACGTGTGTGAGACATTATTACAATTGCATTTTTGCAGCGGTGGGGCATGAGACAGGTTCTTGCTTTGTTGCAAGGCTGGAGTGCGGTGGCGATCATAGCTCACTGCAGCCTTGATCTCCTGGGCTCAAGCAATCCTTCCACCTCTGCCTCCTGAGTAGCTGGGACCACAAGCATGGGCCCAGAATTGCATTTTTTCCTATAATCAGTACCTGCCTAAAAGGAACAAAACCCCCAAGTGTGGCACTCTTTAATTCTCATGGCACTTTTTAAAAATCTTCCTATCCCATGAAACTATTTTATTTTATATATTTTTGCAAAGACAGGGTCTCCTCATGTTGCCCAGGCTGGTCCTAAACTGCTGACCTCAAGCCATCCTCCCATCTTGGCCTCCCATAGTGTTGGAATTACAGGTGTGAGCCACCATACCCAGACATGAAATGATTTTAAAGGACAGCAAAGTCATTTCAGCCTACTAGTCACTTGTTGTCTGGTAGAAAGCAAATGAGAGGTGGGGTCGCTCCTTGAGAACAACGGAGCAGGGAAGATTAATTAAAAATAAACGGTTGGTGCATTTATTTCCAGCCATCTTGAAACAATACCTCCATGTGGGCAGAGATTTTTAAATTGAAATTATAATGAGTCTAAAATAAATGTTTCTTCTAGTTCTACTGTTACTTGATTCTAGTGTCCTTGCCTTGCCTTATAAAAGTAACATGGATGTAATTAATAATAATGCAATCAGGCTACATGCCTTTTAGAGAAGAGGACTTTAAGGAAAATAAAGTTGCAATTTATCTAATCAACTCTCATCCCTCCTTTGATATAAAAAGTGTCTTGATGACTTTGCTTGACTCTTTTATTCTCTGTGACCTAGATTGTTGAGTGCAATTTCACCAAACTTTATTTAGGCTGTTACTGCCTTAGTCATAGTAAGTGAAATGTCAATCTTAATTTACTTTGAGTACTGGAGATTGTATCAGATGTCGAATGACTAGTTGTTGGGCTCTGGTTGCTCTTTTTTAATTCAGACTACAAATTTTTGTTTTTATTTTTATACCCAATTTTTTTACTCTTCCATACAAATCTCCTTAACAGCATACTATTCAATCAATGTATAAAACTTCGTAAACAGAATCAGATTTTTTTAACATGTTTAAAATCATTTTATACAGGTAAAAATCTGAACTTCTCCACATCTTTATCCACTTCTGTTTCCACTGAATTCTGATTGTGTTATTTGAGTCGTGAGTTGGAAGAAACAATTTGAACCACAGTTGTGTGAATATAAATAGGTTAGATTAACTTATGAGTGACATATACAATGGGTTATTAATGGAAACTATGTGATTTGCAGAAAGCAGCTCTAATCTCTGAGAAGGTTCTGAGAGTGCACGTTTCCCTTGGATATTTCTGTTGGTGTTACTCTTAGAGCTCACAGAGATTCACAGGGCTTTGACAAAGGTGGCACTTCTGACATTCTTATGTCTCAGAAAAAAATAAGCTTTAACATCTCATAGCAGCCACTTTTGAAGGTGGCTTTATCATTTCACCTTTACTTTTTATATAAAGCATTGACCTATTCTTACGAGTAACTTTATCCACTAACCAAAAAAGTCTATAGAAAAAGAAGCATTCTAATAATAACTTTTAAAAAACACTTCTGTGTTAGAGTAAAAATTGTTTGTTTGTTTGTTTGTTTGTTTGTTTGTTTTGAGTTACAGTCTCTCTGTGTCGCCCAGGCTGGAGTGTAGTGGTGTAATCTCGGCTCACTGCAACCTCTGCCTCTCGGATTCAAGCAATTCTCGAGCTTCAGCCTCCCTAGTAGCTGGGACTACAGGTGCACGCCACCACAACCAGCTAATTTTTACATTTCCTTGTAGAGATGAGGTTTCACCACATTGGCCAGGCTGGTCTCAAACTCCTGACCTCATGATCCTCCCCCCTTGGCCTCCCAAAGTGCTGGGATTACAGGCATGAACCACTGCGCCAGGCCTGTAGTAAAGTACAAATTTTATTATTTATTTATTTATTTATTTTAAGACAGGGTCTTGCTCTGTTACCAGGCTGGAGTGCAGTGGCGCAATCACGGCTCACTGCAGCCTTGACCTCCTGAGCTCAAGAGATCTTCCTACCTCAGCCTCCACAGTAGTTGAGCCTACAGATGGGAGCCACCACATTCAAATAATTTTTTTTTTTTTCTTTTTTTGAGATGGAGTTTCACTCTTGTTGCCCAGGCTGGAGTGCAATGGCACAATCTCGGTTCACTGCAACCTCCACTTCCCAGGTTCAAGTGATTCTTCTGCCTCAGCCTCCCGAGTAGCTGGGATTACAGGCATGAGCCACCACGCCCGGCTAATTTTGTATTTTTAGTAGAGACGGGGCTTCTCCGTGTTGGTCAGGCTGGTCTCAAACTCCCGACCTCAGATGATCCACCTGCCTTGGCCTCCCAAAGTGCTGGGGTTACAGGCGTGAGCCACCGCGCCCAGCTTAATTTTTTACTTTTAGTAGAGATGAGGTCTCACTGTGTTTCCCAGGCTGGTAATTTTGTTTCTTAAGAAAAGACACTCAGCTACTATTCAGGAACTGTTTTCTTGTTTAATTTGCCTTTTTGCCATGTCCTTTCAAAGAGAAGTTGAGATGTATAAGTCAGCCTTTGAAAATTTTAAAAACAAATAAACAAAAATACTTCCTGCAAATTGTGATGTAGGCTTTGAGGATCTGAGTCTGCCTTCCTTTCACACCAGTAGCAACAGCCCACGGGCGAATGATCAGGAGTGGGGCAGAGATAGCTCTAGAATCTCAAAAACTACATCCTTAAGGAAAAGCTGGGTCACTCTTGCTAGCAACTCTACTGCAGAGAACAACCTCAAAAGAGCTTGTTAGCCATAAGTACAGAGTACAAGAGAGAAAAGCACCCCAGTGACCAGAATAGTCAAAGAAGGCTTGTGGAAGAAGTGAGTTGTAGGCCTGGTGCTTGATAGAAGAGAACTACTAGGTTTGGCTGGGAAGAGGGATAAAGTCATTCCGAGCAGAATGTAATGGAACAGAGTACTGAAAAAAGGCGCTGAGTCTGAAATAAGTTGCATTTACAAGGAGTGAGGAGTGGCCGGGCACGGTGTCTCGTGCCTGTAATCACAACACCTTGGGAGGCCAAGGTGGGAGGATCACCTGAGGTCAGGAGTTCGAGACCAGCCTGGCCAACGTGGCGAAACCCCATCTCTACTAAAAATGTAAAAATTCGTCTGGTGTGGTGGTGTGCATCTGTAATCCCAGCTACTTGGAAGGCTGAGGAAGGAGAATCACTCCAGCCAGGAGGTGGAGGTTGCAGTGAGCTGAGATTGCGCCATTGCACTCCAGTCTGGGCAACAAGAGTGAAACTCCATCTCAGAAAACAAAAACAGAAACAAGGAACGAGGAGTGGAGGCTTCAGTTGAACAATCGAAGGACGGTGGGTTTCAAAAGGCAAATGGGGACCATGTGTGGAAGGCCTTGGATGGAAGTGCTGCCAACAGTCCTTCTCTACTTGGAGCACAGAGTGCCCGAGGTTTCTTAAATATGAAAGATGACCTCTCTGGCGACTCTGTCTAGTGTTTGTGACTGTGGTCCTTTTCCCACCCTTCTCAAAGAGGGGCTTCCCATATATGTGGTACCGAAAGCCTGAGAGGACCTCTGCTCTGCAGAGTCTTTGATTTAGCTCAAAGGCCATCTCAAATGCTGTCTTCTTTTTTTTTTTTTTTTTTGAGACGGAGTCTCGCTCTGTCGCCCAGGCTGGAGTGCAGTGGCGCATCTCGGCTCACTGCAAGCTCCGCCTCCCGGGTTCACGCTATTCTCCTGCCTCAGCCTCCCAAGTAGCTGGGACTACAGGCGCCTGCCACCACACCTGGCTAATTTTTGTATTTTTAGTAGAGACGGGGTTTCACTGTGTTAGCCAAGATGATCTTGATTTCCTGACCTCGTGATCCGCCCGCCTCGGCCTCCCAAAGTGCTGGGATTACAGGCGTGAGCCACCGCGCCCGGCAAATGCTATCTTCTTGAAGCTTTTTAAGATTTCATTCCCACTGGATTAGAGCTCCAGCTCTCTCCTCTACCACCTGTTAGTGCCTTGATGGCCACCCTATTTTGTTAATCTTTATATACCCCAGATGTCTGGCATAGTGCTTTGCTCCCAGCTGTTACTTATTACATGCTAATTAGGTTTAATAGAATTCTAGTGTTCCAGTTCTATTAGAAACAAATTCTAAGTATGAGGTATATTTCCATGTAATGCAGTGTGATGGTAGCAGCCTTGACCAAACTGAAGATTCTTCCTCTGATTTTTAACTCTGTTGGATAGTTCCCTAAGAGTTACAGATTCAGCCTTTGATGTCTCATGAATGATATAAAGGCTGTTAAATAATCACGGATTGATTTTTAATAAAATGAGACATGAACTCTATCTGGAAAGCATGGTGATAAGCGTATGGGGACCTGGTCTCTCTAGTTTTTAATAAAGCAGCTGATCTCTTGTGTTGTTCACGCGGCTGCTGAAACTCCCTCCTCTGGAATTACACAGTTTGAATGAGTCAACTCAGCACGACAAACACTTGTTTTCCTACCTTGTGCCTGGCACTGAGGATAGGAAGAAACGTACGGAGTTTGTTCCTGACTACATTCTTCAAAGGCAACTCCTTTTACTTACATTAATATGTTGAGACAGGCGGCTCACGCCTGTAACCCCGTCTCTACTAAAAAATACAAAAAAATTAGCCAGGCATGGTGGCGGGCGCCTGTAGTCCCAGCTACTCAGGAGGCTGAGGCGGGAGAATGGTATGAACCTGGGAGGTGGAGCTTACAGTGAGCCGAGACCTCGCCACTGCACTCCAGCCTGGGTGACCGAGCGAGACTCCACCTCAAAAAAAAAAATATTTTTTCTTCTTCTTCTTTTTTTCTTTTTTTGAGATGCAGTCTTACCTGTTACCCAGGCTGAGTGCAGTGGCACGATCTCGGCTCACTGCAACCTCCACCTCCCAGGTTCAAGCGATCCTCTACGTTCAGCCTCTTGAGTAGCTGGGATTACAGGCATGCACCACCACTCCCAGCTAATTTTTGTATTTTTAGTAGAGACAGAGTTTCACCATGTTGGCCAGGCTGGTCTGGAACTCCTGACCTCAGGCAATCTGTCTGCCTCAGCCTCCCAAAATGCTGGGATTATAGGCATGAGCCACCGTGCCCGGCCCACTCTCAAAAATTTCTAATGATGTAATTTAAAATTGACCACAATTATTTCTAATTATTCTAATTTTTTGTAATTATTTCTAATTATTTGTAATTTAAAATTGACCACAAAATACCAAAGACGATGATAACCAGCTATTATATGCCATTTACAGTGTGCCAGACTCTGTTCAAAGCATTTGACATACGTTGAGTTATTTAATCCACAATACCGTGAGGTGTGTATCATGATAATCTTCATATTATTCATATGAAAACTTGGGAAGTTAGGTAACTAGCTGAAAATCACGAAGCTTGTGAGTAGGAGCCAGGATTGGAACGGAGGCTATCTAGTCCCAGAGTTTGCATGCGCATGCCCCGCTACCACAGACAAATGGATTCATCGCTGTGGGAAATACTAAAGGAGCCCAATATGGTCTCTGACTCAGGGAGGCCAAACAGGAGAGCGTAGGAGGTAGCACATGACAGGTGCTAAATGATGTGTTATTGCCATGATGCAAAAATATTCTGGGAAAGATGGGTGTGCACATGTCTTTCTGATCTCAACATGTAGAAGAGGTGTTGAAGAGGTAAAGGTGAGCAAAATCTCAGCCAACTTAGCAGGAAACTTACCGACTTTACACACTGCAGGAACTGAAACTAAACCTGACTCATCCATGAGGTTGACACTAGTGTCGTCTCTGTTGAGAATTCAGAAGCATAGAGAAGTTGGAATCCTGCTTTTAGTAAGATATAGCTTAGAAGTAGTGGAGTCAAGCTTTAAACTCAGAGCTCAAAGCCTGAATTCTTTAATGTTACACTGCATTGCTCTGCCACACAGAAGTGTAGGGTCCCAGGCCCAGGGATCAGAGAAGGGCTTCAACCTGAAGAGACTGCAAGAAGATTGTATTCCTTGGAGCTTCTGTGTGTGGCAGGATCAGGTGAGGCCCCCACTTCTCATCTCAAGGTAGAGGTTTCTCTCCCCTTGTACTGAATGTCAGAATCAAAAAGGCTAGTCTCCACACCCAAGAAAAAAAAAAAAAAAAAGCCAGGGGCAGTGGCTCACTCCTGTAATCCCAGCACTTTGGGAGGCTGAGGCGGGCAGATCACCTGAGGTCAGGAGTTCAAAACTGGCCTGACCAACATGGTGAAACCCCATGTCTACTAAAAATACAAAATTAGCTGGGTGTGGTGGCACACGCCTGTAATCCTAGCTACTTGGGAGGCTAAGGCAGTAGAATTGCTTAAACCTCTGTGACAAAAGTTGCAGTGAGCTGAGATCACATCACTGCCCTCCAGCCTGGGTGACAGAGCGAGACTCCATCTAAAAAAAAGAAACCAGAAGAAAAATTTTAATACTTCTGGCTCAGTCACCTTCCTGTATTTCCATCTGTCTTGTCTATGGTTATGTAGTAGACACTCTCAGCAGTGACACTCAAGTCAGGATTAATATTCCTCTGTTTAAGGATTTTCCCATCTAGACAATATTGACATTTTGGGTTGAATTATTCTTCACTGTGGCAAGCTGTTCTGTACCTTGTGGGATCTTCAGCAGCATCTGTGGCCTCTACCCACTAGCTACCAGTGGCACCTTCTCCCTCACTCAGAAATGTCTCCAGAAATGCTCCCTACAGGGAAAAATCAGGCCAGTTGAGAGCCACTGCCTTATCTTGAAACAGACTGAAAAATTTGGGGGATCTGGGACTCTGCGTGGAGCCAGGCAGGGTGCAGTGATGGAAGACTTTGGATAAAAAGTATGAATTTTTTGTTTCTTTACCTGAGTGAACATTGTAAGTGAAGAGCCCACAAGTTATTTGTTTCCAATAAATAAAACTGTTTTCATATAACTCTTTTTTTTTTTTTTGAGATGGAACCTTGCTCTGTTGCCCAGGCTGGAGTGCAGCGTCATGATCTCTGCTCACTGCAACCTCTGCCTCCTGGGTTCAAGCAATTCTTGTGCCTCAACCACCCGAGTGCTGAGGTTATAGGCATATGCCACCATGCCCGGCTTTTTGTATTTTTAGTAGAGACAGGGTTTTGCCATGTTGCCAAAGCTGGTCTTGAACTTCTGATCTCAAGCAATCCACCAGCCTCGGCTTCCCATACTGCTGGGATTGCAGGTGTGAGTCACCGTGCTGGCCTTCATATAACTTATTTTAAGAGCATGAGGCCAGGACAGAGGATCCCTCTCTTGTCACCCACACACTTGTCTAGCTTTAGTGCTGTTCTTGCTCTTGCATTTAGAGGTAGTAGAAGGTAACTAAATGGATCAAAGCAAAGGTATGTGATAGCATAAACTATATGTAAATAATAGTTTAATGTGATGATTCCATTTAATATATATACACAGGTAATTGGAAGAAAAAATTCTCATGAGGTAAAGTTTATTAAATTCCAGTACCACAAAATAAAAAATTTCAAAGGATCATAATCTTGTGTACTTCACCAGCAATAAAACTATTCTCAGATTATTAGTTTCAGTTCCGGAAACTACTAGATAAAGAATATCTAAAGTTTCAAAGTGTTGGAGCCAAATTCCCGTTCTTGGAATCCAGCATGGCCTCCAATTCTAAAGTCCCGACATCAGTGAAAAGCATCAGATAAAAACCAGAATGAGGACTGTAGGTAAACATTCAGTCCAGAGGGTGCAGGGACTTCCTCTTTGCTCTAAACTTACAGCAAATTATAGGGAAAATATGAGAAAGAAAACCTCACAGTAACACAGCTGGGCTCCAGAACAAGATTAAATGTCTCTTCTACCAGAAATTGAACAAAGTGATAAAATATGGATCTACTGGCCCTTGGCCTGAAGCCAGCAGAGGCAGCCACCTGCTGATGGGTGAGGGCCTCAATGCTTTGAGTGAGCTGAGTCAGGGCTGGGAGCCAGAAGTAGCCTTGATGCTTTTAACTGCTTGTAGAAAGGAGGCCACAAAATAGTGTTGGTGATGTAAGTCCTAGCCTATAGATTTATAAGAAACGGTAAGCTTGGGGGTGGGGAGGTGGTGGCAACCAAAAGCCAAATCATTCACATGCTGGTTTAGTTATTTACAAATATCGCTGCAATATTCCATAGGATGGAAGTCCCAAAAAGGCACTGTAAGACCTGGTTCCTAGGACTCAGATGGAGGCATTTGGACAGGGAAAGAGGGAGGGAGAGAGGGAGAGAGACAGAGGGGGGAAAGAAAAATGCCTACACACCAAAGTTCCAAAATCCACAAAGAAATTGAAAGATAGTTAGCAAAATCAACAATGTGAGTATACTCCAGATTAATTTTTAGTATGGTTTCACAAAGACTTTACATTTGCATAGGGTGCTTTAAGTTATAAATGAAAGAAAACTTGGAGAATTTGTTAAACAAGGAGTAAGAAGTAAAAAGACGGATTTTTAAAAAGAGCTTGTTAGAAATGTAAAAGAAAATTATAGAAGTTAAATTTTTAAAAATCTCAATACATAGACAAACCCTGGACTAGATACAATCAGATAAAAAATTCTGAATCGGATATTAGTATTGAGGGATTTATACGATACACAGCCCAAAGAGATAAACGGTAAAACTTATGAAAAAACTGTTATTAGACATAGTAATTAGATTGAGAAACTCTCATATAGACCTATTAGGAGTTTCAGAAAAAGAGACTAGAGGCAATTGCAGATAAGCAATAATTGACAAGGTAATTGCTGAGAATTTATCAAAATGGAAAAAACAGGCCCAGTGCAATGGCTCACTCCTATAATCCCAGTACTTTCGGAGGCTGAGGTGGATGGATCACCTGAGGTCAGGAGTTCAAGATCAGCCTGGCCAACATGGCAAAACCCCATCTCTACTAAAAATACAAAAATTAGTCAGGCATGGTGGCAAACGTCTCTAGTCCCAGCTACTCGGGAGGCTGAGGCAGGAGAATTGCTTGAACTTGGGAAGCGGCGGTTACAGTGAGCCAAGATCACACGGCTGCACTCCAGTCTGGGTGACAGAGCAAGACTGCATCTCAAAAATAACACAAAAAACAAAAAACACAAATCCTTAGTTGGAAGACGCAGCCTTTTAAATTGCTATAATGCAGCGGATGAGACTGCAGACAATTGAAGATAAAGGGAACCATCTTAAAAGCTATTAGAAAGGAAAGACGTTAACTACAAAGGAATCTCAGCTAGGAAGCATATTGCGGATCATCAGCAACAGTGTCAGAAGACATCAAGATACTATCTTAAAAGTATTGAGGAGAAATATCTAACTAGAATGTTATAACCGTTTAAATCATCCAGGAGGAGGGGCAAAATAATAATATGTTCAGATACATAAATTAAAACAGTTTACCACCCAAAGACTTCATTAAACTGTTAGAGGCTATACTTTACCAAGTATAATAGGAGGGAAAGTGTGGTATGTAAGGAACAATCATTAATACAAGAAACAAAAAAAAATTAATACAATTTAATTGTAAAGGTTAAAAAGAAAATATTTTTTGTTTTTTTCCCGAGGTGAAGTCTTGCTCTGTTGCCCAGGCTGTAACGCAATGGCATGATCTTGGCTCACTGCAACCTCCACCTCCCAGGTTTAAACCATTCTGCTGCCTCAGCCTCTGGAGTAGCTGGGATTACAGGTGCATGCCTCCA
Source organism: Theropithecus gelada (assembly GCF_003255815.1). NCBI lineage: Eukaryota > Metazoa > Chordata > Mammalia > Primates > Cercopithecidae > Theropithecus > Theropithecus gelada. The sequence goes on along the minus strand of NC_037679.1, from coordinate 108,534,915 downwards.
GGTCCGGCTAATTTTTGTGTGTATGTATTTTTAGTAGAGATGGGGTTTCACCATGTTGGCCAGGCTGTTCTCAAACTCCTGACCTCGTGATCCGCACACCTCGGCCTCCCAAAGTGCTGGGATTACAGGTGTGAACCATTGCGCTCAGCCTAAGAAAATAAATCAAAAAGGTAAAACTAAATCTTTGAACAATAACATGATGGAGGATGTCAATGGGTAGTTAAAATGTGCTAAAATATGCTTTATGTTTAGACGAAGAGAGAAATATAAAACTCATTTAGACTTTATAAGAAAATACTCGTTATATCTTTTTAATGTTAAGAATAAAAATACATTCTATAGGTTTTAAATCAGCAGAACTGAAAAGAAAATAACAGAAGTATTATCTAAACAAAGAAAACATAAAAGAGGGGACGGGGACAAATGAAGGGATAGTAAATGGAAAACAGAAAAGATTATAGAAATAAATCCAAGAGGCTGGGCGCGGTGGCTCACGCCTGTAATCCCAGCACTTTGTGGGGCTGAGGCGGGCGGATCATGAGGTCAGGAGATCGAGACCATCCTGGCTAACTAACACGGTGAAACGCCATCTCTACTAAAATTACAAAAAATTAGTCGGGCGAGGTGGTGGGCGCCTGTAGTACCAGCTACTCGGGAGGCTGAGGCAGGAGAATGGCGTGAACTCGGGAGGCGGAGCTTGCAGTGAGCCAAGATCGCGCCACTGCACTCCAGCCTGGGCGACACAGTGAGACTCCATCTCAAAAAAAAAAAAAAAAGAAAGAAAAAAGAGAAAGAACTCCAAGAATATTAAAATCCCAGTAAATGTAAGTGGATTATTTTAATCAATTAGAAATATTAACTGTACACCATATGAAACATTTTTAATTTTTTTAAGTTTTAAAATAAAGAATTACAAATGCCCAATAATCTTATGAAGAATGGAAATTAAATGGAGGGACTATTTAAAACCTATCAAATTGTTAAAAGTTGAAAAGTCTCACAATATGAAGTGTTGGTAAGGCTGTGGAAGAAGGAGAAGTCTAACGTAGTAAGTAGGGATATAAATTGGTACGATCACTGTGGAGAACAATTTGGCAATATCTAGTTACTTTATAGCTATATAGAATACTTACCCCAACTATTATTCACATGTGTATGTATGTGTGTGTGTGTGTGTGCATGTCCTAGAAGAACATGCAAATGTGTGAAAAAAAAGACATATACAAAAACATTTGAAGTTGCATTATAATAGGAAGAAATAAAAAATCAGTTAAATGTCCATCATGGGAATGCATACATGAATATGGTCATACCATGGAATAGTATCAGCAGTTAAAAAGAATAAATTTAAGTAGCAGATAGCATAGATATTTCTTCAAAAATCATATTGAGATAAATAAGTAAAGAGTGATCAGTATGATCTTTTTTATAGTGTGTTGCGAACATGATAATTCTATGCATTATTTATGGTTAAATGTGTATTTATGGTTAAATATACATTTATGGTTAAATGTATATTTATGGTTACATTATTTATGGTTAAATGTTTAATTGCATATAAACATGCATGGGAATAATCAGATTCAAGACTGAAGTTATTACCTCTTGGGAGAAGGGAAAAGAATTAGCATCAGGAAGTGCACACAGGGGCTTTGACTCTACTCTTTGTTTGATTTTTTAAATATATGTGGCAAATATGGCAAAATATAATAATTTAATAAAGTTGAGTGGTGAATACTTGGGTGTTTTCGATATTCTATCCTTTTCTATATGTTGTAAATATTTCCCAATTTGAAACTGTGCATTTATTAAGGAAAAAAGATAGTAGGGAGAGTTTGTAATTAGGGACATCCTAGTTAGCCAAATGATTGAATAATTTACTGTGATGGAGAAATCCAAGAACAAAAATAGAAATGTGGTAATTTTCATGTATCATTTCAGGCACATGAATGACCACTACACAAACCTTTACCCGCAGCTGATCAGGAAACCTTCCATCATGGATGAAGTGCAGGATTTTATGGAGTACGTATAATAGCTTTTCTCTTTTCGTTGTTTTTAATGCTGCAGGGACTGAATCTGTAATTTCAAGCAGCAATTTTTTCTTTGCCAATTTCTTTTTAAATCTCTTTAGCAGGACTCTACAGTTGTTCTTGTAGTAGGGGATAGCACTTTTTGGTAATGACATGAAAACTGGTTGCAAACAATATGCTCTTTAATGTCAGCTCTTTCAAAGGTTGAGTTGAATATCGCTTAATCAATTGCTGACACGGTTAGAGGAACATCACCAGTGTAAAGTATCAGTGTTAAGTCCCTGGATCTCTTCCTCATGGAGGCCCTTCTCCTTCTTGCAGGGATCCCCTCTCTTCACTCTTTAAGGTGTTTCCTTTTCATGAGCCTGCAACTAATCCTAACTGAGGTCTTCGATAATATCCAAAGTCATAATTCTTAACACCCTCTGAGACAATTTCCATTTTAATAAAGTTTCCTGAAGACTAAAATTTTAAATGTGTTTACACTTTTAAACACATGGGATGTGTTTGATTACAGGTGGGATGACAGGAGATTAATTTGGGGACAGAAAGGCTCTTGGGTTGGCCCTCCAAATTGCACTCCAAGCAACTTCTTCATGAAATGCTAAAAGTCCTATAGAGCTTCAGTGAAAAACCACTGGGCTAGATCCCATGAAGCAAGGACATTATTCTAAGACTGATCTAGTGATCGCCTGAACAAGTCAGAAATAGTTTTCAGTATACAAAGTTATATCAAATCATCCCATGAAAGTTCAGAGAACTGGAAGAATGAAGGCACCATTAAAAAATGACATTTTTGCTACCATGCTGGGACTGAGGCATTGAGGCAGTTCCTAATAACAACTGAAACGGAATGAATCATAAGCTATGCAAATGATCTGAGAGAAATACAAACAGATATCAACCACCTTGCCCTTAGATTTTGTCCGGTTGTTTAACTTTACTACTTCTACAACTAAAAGTAAGGTTAATCAACGTATCTTTATTGACTTAGTGAAACATTGTGGTTTGACACAAAATGCATTTGGATAGTCTCTCCTCGACATGTTTAGGTCTCGTATCACAGGAGGGTCAGCATCACACTTATGCTTTTGTTCTAGATACAGCACAGAAGCAGCTGTGAAAGAAGAATCAAAACCCTAGGGAGAAATTAAAAATCAGTTAGAATTTTCCCTGAAATCCTTTGAGTGACTGGAGTGTTACCAGATCTAGAATTGAAATCACATTAGCATAAGTGTCTGAGTATATAACCTCTCAGTGCTGGTTTGATTTACCTTTGAATGAGTAACTGTTGAGACTGTAGTGCAAATCTAATTTCTCTTCCAGGAAGCAAGATAAGTGGACCCGGAAAAATATCAAAGCATACAAGGATGACTCATTTTGGAGACACACAGGCTATGTGATGGCACAAATAGATGGTCTTTACGTAGGAGCAAAGAGGAGGGCCATCTTAGAAGGGACAAAGGTAGGATTTTAAACAAGCTTCTCAGAATTTACACAGTATGGTAAGAATATTGAATGTTATCTTTAAAATAACATTCCAGTTTAGAAGCAGATCAAAGTAGAACTACAGTATACATTCCTTACAGCCAAGAACCGTCATAGCTGTCATATTGTGACACCTAATTTACAAAATTACAAGCCCAAAACACAAGTAAGCCAACTTGTTTCTGTGTGTTTTCAATCTCCCATAATACTGGGCTCAGGATTAGGTTAAAAAGCATGGTATGAATGTACTGGGTTTTTAACTACTCTGATAAAACTAGTGTTTTAGACTGCATGCTCATTAAGACAAGATGTTTAAGTATGTAAGTTCTATGTTTGCCACACTCCACAACATTCATGTAAACACATATCCACACAAACACATATGCATTTTAATTCTGGGGGAAAGCTTTACTGACTCACTGAGGCTTCCAAGGTACCATTTGATATACTTCCAAAAATTGTGGATATTTTGTTTCCTGGGATAATATATGTATAAATGAAATATGTATATTATATAATCTTTTGTCTATTTTGCCAGTATATATGTATATAATATGTATATTATATAACATATTACATTTATTACATTTTGTCTATTTTGCCAGTATATATACACAAAATATGTATATTATATAACTGTCTTTTTGCCTATTTTGACCAGTGTGTGTATATATATATAAAATTAAGTGCATAGCTTTTCTTTGAACTTTTTGTCTATTTTGTCCAATGTGTGCATATATGTATATATACATATATATGCACATATATATACATGTCTGTGTCTGTGTGTATATGTGTGTATATATGTGTGTATATACACATATATGTTGATAAATGTCAAAATAATGCCCAGCGAAAGCAGTGAGTTACAGAAAAATGCATACAGTAAGACTCTAACTTTTTTTTTTGAGTCAGAGTCTTGCTCTGTCACCCAGGCTGGAGTGTGGTGGCACGATCTTGGCTCACTGCAACCTCTGCCTCCTGGGTTCAGGTGATTCTCCTGCCTCATCCTCCCAAGTAGCTGAGACTACAGGCGTGAGCCACCACGCCCAACTAATTTTTGTATTTTTGGTAGAGATGAGGTCTCACCATGTTGGCCAGGCTAGTCTCGAACTCCTGACCTCAAATGATCTACCCGCCTCAGCCTCCTGAAGTGCTGGGATTACAGGTATGAGCCATTGCACCCAGCCCATACAATATGACTCTATTTGTGCAAATTCAAAAAAGGTAGAGTTTTAAAAATATATCTTAAAAAATATATATATATAGGTGATAAATATATTATATATAGATGATAAATAATAGAGTGGCAGGTAATGAGCTATACAAAATTTAGCATAGTGGTGACCGCTGGCAGGAAAGGAGAGAGATGAGATTGGCGACTTCTAAGGCACTGCTGATGTTCCATTTTTTAAACTGTGAGTTGACTACATCGGTGTTTATTTATTTTTCCTTAAATTGTATGTATACATCTTTATTCTTTCAGATGTGTAATATCATCTGTCCTTACGCTTCTAAGCAGCATTCCAACATATGGATATATTATACAGTATAACAAAAGAAATGCAAATATCAATTACAGTGGGATACTGTTTTGCACCTATGAGATTGGAGATAAACTAAATGTTTAATATGTTATTGAGGATGGAAGAGTTTTATTTATTTATTTAGAGACAGAGTCTCACTCTATCACCTAGGCAGGAGAGCAGTGGCTTGATCTCAGCTGCAACCTCCGCCTCTGGGGCTCAACCAATTCTTGTGCCTCAGCCTCTTGAGTATCTGGGAATACAAGCATGCACCACCCAACCCAGCTAATTTTTGTATTTTTAATAGAGATGGGATTTCACCATGTTAGCCAGGCTGGTCTCGAACTCCTGACCTCAGGTGATTCATCGGACTCGGCCTCCCAAAATGCTGGGATTACACTCGTGAGCCACTGCACCCTGCCAGAAGAGTATAATTTAAACAATTCATATGAGGACAATTTGGCAATATCTATTAAAATCTAAATCACTTCTAGGAATTTATCCCACACATAGACTCAAACATAAGCAAAATGATGTGTCCAAGATTAATTATTGTGGCATTGTTTATAATAGCAAAAGACTAGAAGCCACTTGAAAACTCATCAAAGAAAAGACTAGTTAAAAATATTATAAAACATCCGTACATTGGAATGCTGCTTAGAAGAGTGAAGACAGGCCAGGTGCGGTGGCTCACGCCTGTAATCCCAGCACTTTGGGAGGCCAAGGTGGGTGGATCACCTAAGGTCAGGAGTTCTAGACCAGCCCAGCCAACATGGTGAAACCTCGTCTCTACAAAAAACTACAAAAATTAGCTGGGCATGGTAGTGGGCACCTGTAATCCCAGCTACTTGAGAGGCCGAGGCAGGAGAATCGCTTGAACCCGGGAGGCGGAGGTTGCAGTGAGCTGAGATCGCGCGATTGCACTCCAGCCTGGGCAACAAGAGTGAAACTCTGTCTTAGAAATAAGGAAATAAATAAATAAATAATAAAAATAAAAAGAAGAGTGAGGACAATTTTTACATCCAATATAAAAACATCCCCAAAACATTAAATGAGAGATATTAAGACAAAAAAAGAAAAAAAAAATCAAGGTGAACAACAGTGCATATAACACACTACCATGTATGTTTTTAAAAATTGTATTTACAAGACATTTTTAAAACTCTGGATCCAAGATCACGGTGCCAATAGGGAAAAATAAAAAATCAAAAAACTCTGGCAGTATATGCAAAAAAACTAGCAAAATGATTAACTAGAAATGGTAGTACCTGAGCAAATGGAGAAAGGAAAAGGAGGAGACTTTCTGCTATAAACATTATTATAATTTTTAAAATCTTGAATAATAAATGCATAACTTATTCAAACAAACAAAACAGAGATGATATTTATATAAATAAAAATTGGATTGAGTTTTTGCTTTGGTTTTAGTTTTTCGGTTAAAATGTTATTTGTGTTTGTCTTCCCACCACCTCTACCCCAAAACCAATTTGTTGATGCCTAACCCGGACCTGCTGCAGCAGACTGAATCTTCCTGGAGCAGTGCTCTCCAGTTTACACAAAGTTCATGTTCAAGTACAATCTGATAACTGCTTCAGAGTTAATGCTGGCCAGTCAGTTGGTCTTACGGTTAACACACAATCAAAACCAAAAGCTTCTTAGTTGAATGTTTTTGCTGTGTAGCAGTGGTTCTTGTCTAAGAGTGGTTTCTCTCCAGAGGACACTTGGCAATGTCTTGGAGACATTTTTGGTTGCCAAAACTGGGAAGTTGCCACTGATACCTAGTGGGTAGAGGCCAGGAATGATGCTAAACATCTCACAATGCACAACAACCGAAAAGAAAGTATGAACTGGCTCAAAATGTCAGTAGTGCCAAGGTTGAGAAGCACTGCTGTAGAGTGCAAACAGAAAGCTCTACTTTACTCTCCAAGGAGCCACTCCCAAATTCTGTGGCTATCAAAACATGCCAAAACAGCTCTTCTAAACTATAAAGCCATAAAAATTATTTTATTAGCTACAATAAAAATCTAGCATAAGAGACACTTCAGAAATAAATAATTTTTTTTTTTTTTTTTAGATAGAGTCTCACTCTGTCACCCAGCTGGAGAGCAGTGACGTGATCTTGGCTCACTGCAACCTCCACCTCCTGGGTTCACATCGTTCTCCTGCCTCAGCCTCCCGAGTAGCTGGGACTACAGGCGCCCACCACCACGCCCGGCTAATTTTTGTATTTTTACTAGAGACGGGGTTTCACCATGTTAGCCAGGATGGTCTCGGTCTCCTGACCTCGTGATCCACCCACCTCGGCCTCCCAAAGTGCTGGGATTACAGGTGTGAGCCACTGCGCACAGCCTGCAAGGGAATAATTTAATGGGACCCTAACGAGAGGAAAAACAGGAAAAGATGTCTGTCACAAATCGATGTAAGTGCAGTCTTTGTCCTTTCCTAGCCAATGACCCTGTTCCAGATTCAGTTCCTGAATGCTGTTGGAGATTTATTGGATCTGATTCCCTCACTCTCTCCCACAAAAAACAGCAGCCTAAAGGTTTTTAAGAGATGGGACATGGGACATTGCTCCGCTCTTATTAAGGTAAGACATAGCAGCTCCTTTTGCCTTGTTCTGGTTCTTACAGACTTTATCTATATAACGCCCAAGTATAGCAACATCTCATCACTCCTGGCTATAACAGTGTATCAGCTCGTGAGTTCTTCAATGGTAGAAGTTAAGAACTGGAAGTAACTTTGATGGAGAGAATTTTAAGTACATGATGTTACATCTATTTCTTCCACCATTCCTCCCATGCTGTGTGCACCTGCGCCACTTCCACCTTCTAGAATCTTCCATTTTGTTTTTTTGTTTTGTTTTGTTTTTGAGCTGGAGTCTCACTCTAATGCTCTGGCTGGAGTGCAGTGGTGTGATCTCGCCTCACTGCAACCTCTGCCTCCCAGGTTCAAGCGAGTCTCTTGCCTCAATTTCCCAAGTAGCTGGGACTACAGGGGTGTGTCACCATGCCTGGTTAATTTTTCTTGTTTTTTTGGTATAGACAGGGTTTCACCATTTTGGCCAGGCTGGTCTCGAACTCCTGACCTCAAGTGATCCGCCTGCCTTGGCCTCCCAAAGTGCTGGGATTTTGAGTGTGAGCCACCATGCCCAGTTAGAGTCTTCCATTTTGAATGTTAGAAGGAAGAGTCTGTTTGGGGCCACATTAAATGTTAATCTTGATTCCTTGGCCATATTTTCCAGTAATCAATATAGCAATAAACACTTACCTGAAAGGGCACAATCCCTGATTGCCTCTTACACTTAAGACAATTGCAGTCAGTTAGCTATGTACATCTGTGTAATCCACTATAATTCTGGCTGCAGGTTCTTCCTGGGTTTGAGAACATCCTTTTTGCTCACTCAAGCTGGTACACGTACGCAGCCATGCTCAGGATATATAAACACTGGGACTTCAACATCAAAGATAAAGATACCAGCAGTAGTCGCCTCTCTTTCAGCAGTTACCCAGGTAAATGAATTTAAAGAAACATCTGAGCACTCTGAGTACTATTCCCGGATAAAGCCTTAGTGACTCAGTGTTAACTGCAATGGGAGAAGAAATGTTTAATGGTTAGTATATATTAACAAACAATCTGATTTTCAGAGTGCTTTTGAAGAAATATAGCTCAAATACTTTTATTTAATAGAATGACATAAACAAGGTTACTAGAATTGCCAAATAGAAGACACTTCGTAAATGTAAATGGCTACATCTAAATTTATTTCAACAAATGCCAACTGAGTATGTATCATGTACAAGACACTTTGCTAGGCTCTGCAGCAGAAGCAATGAAGACATGGCTGATCCTGCGCTCAGGTACCACCTTGAGGGCCTGTAGTGTTTCTTTTATTTACTGCAATATCCACAGCACTTAACCTTAGTGTGTGGCATCGAGTACTTAATAAATTGCCAAATGAATGGATGAATGAATGTGTAAGTTTATAAACTTTACATTATAGTCAGGAGGACAATATAAAGTGTAATATGAACAAGAGTAATAATATTACTGAATACTGTATGTACTACAAAAGAAGTGTAACCAGTGTTGTCCATTCCAAGGGGGTGAGACGCACATCTGATTGTTGGGGAAAGGAAAGAGAGGATGACCTTTGAGATAGACCATGAAGGATGGCTAGAATTTGAAGAAGTAGAGATGGACGGGAGGACAGTCCCAGTAGAAGAGAGGTTGCAAATTCCTGGGTCTAAATGCAACAGGCAGGTGATGTAAATGAATAAAGCAGGTCTGGTTTAAGAAAACAGAAAGTGGAGGCCGGGCGCGGTGGCTCACGCCTGTAATCCCAGCACTTTGGGAGGCTGAGGCTGGCGGATCATGAGATCAGGAGATTGAGACCATCCTGGCTAACACGGTGAAACCTCGTCTCTACTAAAAATACAAAAAAATTAGCCAGGTGTGGCGGTGGGTGCCTGTAGTCCCAGCTACTCGGGAGGCTGAGGCAGGAGAATGGCGTGAACCCGGGAGGTGGAGCTTGCAATAAGCCAACATCCCGCCACAGCACTCCAGCCTGGGCGACAGAGCGAGACTCCGTCTCAAGGAAAAAAAAAAAAAAGAGAGAAAGTGGAAACAAGTGTAGCAAACATATGACCCATGGAAAGGAGGCAAGGATCAGCTTTCACTGTCTGTTCTCCATCCAAGAATTTCCAGATCCTCCAACTTAGATAAAAACATGTATTTAAAAAAACAAAACTCACTCTGTAAATCCAACAAAGCGTATGTGTTAGCATGTGTTAGCCCCAGCCTCCTCAAGAAACATTAAGAGCAAAGTCAAGGGGAAAACACTAAACATCTAAGAGTTCGACTGGATACACTGTAACCAACATGACCTTTAATTACATATCTGTAACTTATGGGTTGGTTATACCAAACACCTGTCATATCTATCTACCTTTGTCAGAATATGTTTGGTCTTCCTATCAGAAATTCCTTTTTATTTTTAGAGTCAGGGTCTCACCCTATCACTCAGGCTGGAGTGTAGCGGTACAACGATAGCCCACTGCAGCTTTGACCTCCAGGGCTCAAATGACCCTCTTGCCTCAGCCTCCCAAGTAGTTGACACTACAGGCACACATCACCATGTCTGGCTAATTTTAAAAAATATATTTTATTTAGATGGGATCTTGCTACATTGCCCAGGCTGGTCTTAAGCTCCTGGGCTCAAGTGGTCCTCCAGCTTCAGCCTCCCAAAGTGCTGGGATTAAGGTGTGAGCCATCATGTCCAGCCCCTATCAGGAATTCTGACCAAGGGCATAACCCAGTATTTCTCTGTCCTTGTGACCTGATCCTTTCTTTGAAACCACTTTGATTTCATCTTTGTCTTAGTTTGCTTAGTTGTTTTAGCATTGAGGGGGACTAGGGACTCCTCTCTCTGAGTTAGACTGTGCTTTGATTCTTTCACATTCTATTACACTGACATTTAAGAACAGCAAGAGACAGAGCAGTCCACTATTCTTCCTCTTCCTCTTCTTTGTGATAAAATGCAACATTCAGATGTTATGTGCACTGCTTTGAAATCTCTGTGAAATACAATGCTCTCCAGTAGTGTTAACAGTCCTGGACCCCAGAGGTAGTGATGGAGAAGGTCATGGAAGATTTTCTTACAAAACGTATAATCCCGTTAACATTTGCATATGTATCCTTCCAGATGAGTTACACAAATAGATATCATAGATCATATGTAGAGCTTTTTGGAGCAATTGAAACTCCAAGAGAGCAAAAGACACTTTTATGTATACCCCAAGACGTTTTTACAGGAGCCAATGGAACAGTGGGATTCATATTTTCTCTAACTGGGCAGCTTTGTTCTCAGCACCAAACAGGAAAAACATGTGCAGTCTCATTTATGTTACAAATTATTTTATTAAGGGACCAGCAACATTGGATTCATTGAATAGACATGACATAGAACTATGCTTTGCGATGAAGCTCATGCCAACTTAGCTGCTGAGTCCAGAACAAAGCTGGATGACTTCCTTGTTTTTCTTTGATGGAGGAGTGCCATGGTAAATTGAATAGGTTAGGAGTGTCGAGTCATTTTTTCATCAAAGAACGCAGAGCCTGGAGGCTCTTCAAGATCTGTGCAAGGATATTAAGAATTCCTGCGTCAGTAGTTGAGAATAATGTACTGTGTTTTTGAAATTTGCTAAGAGAGTAGATCTTAAGTATTCTCCCTACACACACGACACACAAAGGTAGCTATGTGAGGTGCTGAATATGTTAATTAGTTGGATTGTGGAAATCATTTCACAGTGTATAGGTGTATCAAAACATCATGTAAACCTTGAATATATACAATTTTTATTGTCAATTATGCCTCAATAAGATTGGAAAAAAGAGGATGGAATGAAGTTAATTAGGAATTAAGCAAATACCTTGTGTTGACGTAGCAGTTTGTATGTTTGTATTAAAATTAAATGGAGGCAATATAAAAATTAAAAACAAACGAAAAGAATTCCTGAGTCAGAACATACAGATCAACTCAAGAAACGTTCCTGACTTGGCTGAGGCATGTTAGAGATGATGGTAACTGGGATGCTACAGCTACCATCATGCTAAAGATACAGAGAATTCTGAGGATTTCATATGCTCCTATCCACCTTTTACAACACATCATGGCCTTCCTGCTAAATTTTTTGGAGTGACCGTCAAGATCATTGCCATGAAAAACGCTAAAGCTTCAAGACGGGATATTTTGTGTGTTTTCTGAGGTTTTTATGAAGGAAAAAGGCAGAGCTTGGACAGCTGCTAAACTCTTTCAACGTATGAAGTCCAACTGCTTTACTTTGGTGAGCCACATGTTTCTCGCTGTAAAATGAGGCTAATAGAATGCTTGCTTCATAAAGTTGTAAACATTATATAGTTTATTCATCAACAATTTTCTGTTAAATTGGGCTAGGCAAAGGATTGTTGATGGAGACTGGCATAGACAGAATTCCTACTGTCACAGTTTACTTTCTGTTGAGACGTAGAGGCCAATAAAAAAAAAATGACATTAGAGTGTGATTTTTGTAATAAGAGAAAGACTAGTCTGGGAACATTGAGAAAGCTAAGAGAAAGGAAAATTTAAGTCGAGGCATAAAAGACAAGATAATTTAGCCAAGCCCAATGGGGATACAGTGGTAGAATGTTCCTTGAGGAACAAACAGTATATGGGCAAGAGACAGCATCAAGAAGGCCAGAGAGAGGGAATGAGGCACGACATGAGGCCACTAAAGTGACAAGTGAAAGGGACATGAGTAGATTTGCATTTGTGGATTATCTGGCCCATTAGAGGAGGACAAGAGAGGCTGCCAGCAGAACATTTAGAAGGCTGGTGCAATAATCCAGGCAACTCAAACCACCATATTTTGTAAATGGTCAATCAGCATATGGATGGAAGCTTGATAATCCCTCTTCCAGAGGATAACAAACATGACTGCTGAATTACTGAAACACAACACAACGTTATGTGTCCTCCTGTTGTCCTTGCAAGAATCCTTGAGGGATAATTACCTAATAGGAATTGTCAGGACACTCCCCAAATTGTACTCTAACATAGGAGAATAGAAGGAACAATGGTAATCCTTCACATTTATCAATAATACAAAAGGATTTGCTGCCTTCCGTACGCCCAAACGTATTGAAGCCAGTCTCATGCTGTACGTTCACCAGAGCCTCAGTTCATTCCATAAAAATAGAGGTCGTTTTAGGTTAAGAAAACAGAATAATTTTTATTAATTTAGAAAGAATTTAAGGTGATTTGGTTGTTTAACAGGCTTGGTCTTTTTTAGTCTTTTCTAAAATTACAAAGTGGAGATTGAGGAAATTATTTCACCTAAAGAGGCTAACATGCAATACCCAGGGAAGGTCAAAAGTATACCAAAGTATACCAGGTGCTGATAACCTCGGTACCACCCTTAGATCTGGGCACAGGAACTCCCCACCCTCCCAGCTTGGAATTACGTTCCTGAAAATTACCTAAATCCCCCTCCAGCATCCTGAGACCGGCCAGGCTGGCAGTATCTTGACCTGTGTCTCTGGGCATCCAGTTCAGAAAGCTCCTTTCCAGAAAATTTCTCAATCCCCCTCTAGTACCCAAGACTGATCAAGATGGCTGAGCCATCCAGGTCAGCTTCTTGAGCCCAGAAAACAATGCACATCGGCCTTTGTCCTATATCTCCCTATCTGGGGGCTCTTCTCCACTCCTGCCCACACATGGGTTGAACAAGATGCCCCAAGGAGCTTTGGGACTCAAGCCTATGGCCTGGTCCTGGTAAGCAGATTCCTCTACTTGGCCCTCACAGTATATATTTTTTGCAAGATGGTGCATAGCCTAGCTGTCAGAATGGCGGTCACGATGACCTAGGGTGGCTCTCATGTGAGAGCATATGTTCAGGGATCTATGCTACTGAAAACCACCTCTTACCCTTGGGTTTCAGCATGCAGCAGGGGAGGACAGTAAAGCGAAAGGGAACTTCGACCTATGAGCTCCACATCTGGCCCCTGTGGTGGCCTCCTCACCCCTGCAGCTGTGCACCGTGTGTCAGGCAGTCCGTGGGGCGGGCTAGGCCTGGCCCCTCTGAGGCCTTTTGAGAACCTTGTTCTACAACACAAACGGGCCTTTGTAGCAAATCTTTTGCTGCAGTTGATGATGTGACTTCCTACTGTCTTGAGTCAGTCTTAAAACAGATGGATTTTTCTTGTGGGATTGGGACAGCTCTTCCAGCTTGGCTTACAGGCTTCTCACTTATCCTGCCCACTGGTACCCATGGGTGAGGAGCGAAGGTGGCGGAGGGTTCAGCATGAAAGGAGATTAGGCTCATGAAGACTTGACTTGACTTAAATTGTGAAGACTTAAGTTATGAAGACTTCGCTTAAATTTTCCTGGGGCTTTGAGCCTATTCTTTTATCTTCTTATGTACCTACTTTCAAGTACGTGCACTTAACATTTAAACAGGCTAAGCAGGCTCATGCCTGTAATCCCAGCAGTTTGGGAGGTCAAGGCAGGTGGATTGTCTTAAGCTCAGGAGTTCAAGACCAGCATGGGCATCATGGCAAGACCCCATCTCTGCAAAAATACAAAAAAATTAGCCAAATGTTGGTGGCTCATGCCTGTAATCCCAGCTGCTCGGGAGGCTGAGGCTGAAGAACAGCTTGAGCCAGGGAAGCAGAGGTTGCAGGGAGCCAAGATAGCACTACTGCACTTCAGCCTGGGGGACAAAGTGTGGCCTCAACTCAACAACAACAGCAACAACAACAACAACAACAAAGAGATTACATTCTAGGGAGGCAGCAATTAGCCTAAAGAGTCCAACAGAAAACATGTTGATCTGTGTTTACACCGTAAAATTCCCAGTGTAGCTTTAGTGACCAAAAAACAAATTATCATTCACAATTTTTTTAATACTCTGGTAAGACTTGCGTTTGTGATCAACATTAACAAAGCATAACAAGGATTTTTGAGTCATTAGAAGCCAGGATTCACAGGTGGCGTGATAGTTGTTGCAGAGTCATTAAGAGAATGGTGTTAGGGAACTGCAGAGGCAAGGAGATCTGTGTTGTTTGAATACAAACGGGTTCCAAAAAGTCATGGTTTTGTAATAATAGTATTGCTACCTTTTTCTCATGACAAAAAATAGGAACTTAGCCAGGAACAATGCATTTAATAATAAAGAATACAAAGAGATGGTACCTGGATACTATAAAGAATCTTCACATGCACTGATTGGACAATAGACAAAACAGAGTACCTTTCTCTGCCCACCATCCTAAATCTTCAATGATAAATCATCATACCTCACATGTACTTATGAATTTTTAAATATATGTTTTTAATCAAATTGTTTGTATAGGCAGGGGTCCTGTTAAACAAACAAAAACACTTGCCTGAGGCACTGGATACCCCAAAAAAAGTGACTTTGAATAGCCTTGTTCTAGAAGTTTCTGTCCCTAACAAGAAGGGTTTTGAATACATGGTCTGTTTTGCCTAGCAACTGCTGAGGCTAAGTAAGGAAGGTAAAAGCCCTGCACCAGCCCTCCCCATATATGTACTTATTTTGGCAATACAAATCAATAATCAAGGAGGTACGACAAAGAGATAAATCACTAGAAGATGATGGCACTGAAATGGCAGCCAATACAATGTGTGAAGACCTCAGCACAAAGATCTGATAGTTTTAACCAATTCAGAGAAAATTCACTTGTCAACCACATTGAGTCTTCCAATCCACTAATACAATCTATTTGTTTATTTAGGTCTTTAATTTGAGTCATATCATGTAGTTTTCAGTATTTAGGTCTTACATACCTTTAAGTAAGTTAAATCCTAAGTTATGTTTGATGCTCCTGTAATCAAGATTTTATTTAATTCTTTTTTCAGTTGTTTGTTCTCATGTATATTTATTGATTGCCCATTGCTACATAACAAATTGCTCCAAAAATTAGTGGCTAAAAACAATAATGATTTAGTTACTCATGGTTTCTGTGGATCAGGAATTTAGATAGGACACAGTGAGGATAATCTGTCTCTCCTATGACTGGGGCCTCAGCTGGAAGACTCAAAGACTGAAGGGCTGAAATCTCTGATAGCTTAACTGAGACTGGAGTATGGGCTTCCAAAGCGACTTACTAACATAGCCGACAGGGTGGTGCTGGCAATTGGTTCCTCTTCACTTGGGCCTTTCCTCAGAACTGCTTGAGTGTCCTTCATGGCAAGACCCCTGGCTTCCTCCAGACCAAGCCATCCAAAAGAACAAGGGAGAAATAGTAATGCCTATTGTGACCTCACCTCAGACGTCAACACTCACTTCCACCAGGTTCTATTAATTAGAAGCAAGGTATTATGAGCAGCCCACATTCAAGGAAAGGGAATTAGAATCCACCTTTTGAAGAGAAGGGTGCCAAATAATTTGTGGAAATTTGAAAACTACCACAATATAGTATGACTTTTTTTGTACATTATTATCCTGAGATCTTTTTAAATTCACATATCATTTCTAATAGCTTTTTTATAGATTCCTTAGGATGTTCTATATATACAATCATGTCATCTCTAAATAAAGACAGTCTGACTTCTCCCATCCCTTGTATGTCTTTGTATTTTTGTATGATTGTGCTGGAGAAGACCTCCAGAATAATGGAGACCGTAAGTGGTGAGCATGGAAATCCTTGCCCAATTCCTGACCTGGGGTGAAAAGTATTGTCTTTCACCATTAAGTATGATGTTAACTGCAGATTTTTTGTAGATGCCCTTTGTAATGTTAAGGAAGGTCCCTGCTCTTCCTACTTTATTTAATATTTTTATCAATATTAAATAAATGTTGCATTTTTCTGAATTCTTTCTCAGCAACTGTTGAAAGGATCATACGAATTTTTTCCTTTATTAATATGATGAGTTATATTGATTGATTTTCAGATGTTAAACCACTTGAAATTCCTGGGTTAATCCTCACTTAGTCATGATGTGTTATTCTTTGTATTTATTTTTAGTTCAATTTACTAACATGTGTTAATGATTTTTTTCATTTACATTCATCAGACATATTAGTTTGTAGTTTACTTTTCTTATGGTGGTTTTGGTTTTAGGATAAGCTTATCCTCATATCCTAAATTTGGAATTATTTCTTTCTCCTAAATTTTTTAAGAGCATGTATAGGATTGGGATTATTTTGTTCTATTTATTTATTTATTTATTTTTAAAGACAGGGTCTCACTCTGTCACCCAAGCTGGAGTACAGTGGTGTGAACATAGCTCACTGCAGCCTCAAACTCTTAGGCTCAAGTGATCCTCCTGCCTTGGTTTCCCAAAATGCTGAGACTACAGGTGTGAGCCACTATGCCTAGCCCATTTTCTTCTTTAAGTGTTTAAAGTGAAGCTTTAACAAGTGAAGCTATCTAGACATGTGAAGCTATCTAGACATGAAGGTTTTTATTAGTTGAAAAGTTATTAATTGTAAATTTAATTTCTTTCACTGCTACAGGACTATTTCAGTTTTCCAACTCTTCTTGAGTTAGTTTTAAAAATGTGTCTTTCAAGGAATTTATCCCTTCTTTCTAAGTTATTCTAAGTTTATTGATATGAAGCTATTTATAATATTTTTCTTAACATCTTAATGTCTGTAGGATCTGTAAAGTCCCCATTATCATTCATGATATTGTCCATTTTTCTTCTTTATTAAGATAAAATTTCCATTTTTATCTTTACTTTCTTTCTTCTACTTACTTTGCATTTAATTTGTAATTTTTTCTAGCTTCTTAATGCAGAAAACTAGATAACTGATTTTCATCTTTCTTTCTATCATAAGCAAAAAAATGATAAATTTTCCAATAAGCACTACTTTTGGTGCATCTGACAAATTTTGATATATTTTGTGTCCATTTTTATTCCATTTGGAATATTTTTAAATTTATCACATGATTTATTTAATCCATAGCTTATTTGAAAGTGTATTGTTTAATTTCCAAAAATTTACAGATTTTTCAGATCTTTGTCACTATTTTCCAATTTTTTATGGAAATTTATTTCTATAGAAATAATCATAAATTAATTGGAAATAAATTTCCATTTTCTAATTTATTCTGAGATCAGAGAGCATATTTTGTATGATTTCAAATTTTTTTTAACTTTATTGAGAGCTGTGTTATGGCTCAGCATGAGCCTATCTCAATGAACGCTTCATATGCAGTAGAAAATAATGTAAATTCTAGTATTTCTGAGTGTAGTGTTCTGTAAATGTCAGTCACTGCAAGTTAATTGATAGTGTAATTCAAATCATCTGTTTTCTTAACTGACTTTCTATTTGTTAATCATTTACTACAAAATAAATATTTATACCTCCACTGTAATTGTTAATTTGTCTATTTCTCATTTTCTTATCTTTGTTCTCTAATCCCATGGCAGATTATATTTCTCATTTCATTTCTGGTAGTTTTGCTTTATGCATTTTGATACTCTATCATTTAACACATACATTCATAAGTATAGTATATTCCTGCTATATGGACCCTTTTATCATTATGAAATGTCTTTTTTTGTCTCTAGGACAACTCCTTGTCTTAATGTCTATATTGCCTTATATTAATATAACCACTCCAGCTTTTTTATGCTTACTGTTTTCATACCAGCAATTTTATTTACACAGCAAGAACATACAGGTATCTGTTATAAATGTCAGAGGTCATCTCTACATTTCAGATCTTGACTCAGTTTAAGGGCCAACAAAGGAAGGTTTTTCTCTTTCCATTAAGTTTCTTGCCTTTTTTTTTCTTGTAAAAAGTGTGAGTACTAGCAGGTTCATTACCATAGCATGTCTTTAATTTCCAATTTGAAATCTGATGTGCTGGAGAAAAGTGCATCATAAGTTTTTGTTTTTGTTGTTTTTTCCCTTACAAATTCAAAAGACTAGAATAATGGTAGTCATCTGGAAAAAGTAAATTATACTTTTGAAACTGATGGCTATACTTTTGAAACTGATGCTTAATGACAGCAGTGATTTTTAAGTGTGGTAACAAACGTTTTGGGAGCATGTATCCTCTGTCAAGGTGGTACTAGTAACAGATTCAAAGTAGTACCATATCGTATCAGACTGATGTGGGGTGTTTTATGTTTGAGATCAGCTGGTGAGCCTGTTGTTCCTTCATAAATTGGTGCCGTAAGCTAAAGTTAACATATTCATATTTTTCCTACCAATAGTCCTTCACAAATAACTGGTCATAAACTAAAAAAAAAAACAATATCTGCAATATAAATGTGTTGTCTATTAGAGATGGAGCTAGATGTCTTAAGGACTTCTAAGTATATCTTAAAATTTATAATGTAGTAGTTCATACTAAGAATCATCTGGAGAATTTTAACGAAATACGTGTATGTTCTAAACCTCATCACTACCCCATAAATGCAGCTTAAGTCTGTAAGTCTGAAGGAGTAGGTGTATCCGGGTGTTTTTCTTTTTTCTTTTTCTTTTTCTTTTTTTTTTTTGAGACAGAGTTTCGCTCTTGTTGCCAAGGCTGGAGTGCAATGGCGCGATCTTAGCTCACCGCAACTTCCACCCCCCGGGTTCAAGCAATTCTCCCGCCTCACCCTCCCGAATAGCTGGGATTACAGGCATGTGCCACCACGCCTGGCCAATTTTGTATTTTTAGTAGAGATGGTGTTTCTCCATGTTGGTCAAGCTGGTCTCCAACTCCCGACCTCAGGTGATCTGCCTGCCTGGGCCTCCCAAAGTGCTGGGATTACAGGCGTGAGCCACCATGCCCGGCCTTGGGTATTTTTCTTTCAGCTCCTCCAGTACTTTCATACTATTCTGATATATTTTGTTGGTATGAAGCTATGAAGCAAAAGTAGCTATTACCAATGCATACATACAGTATATTGGTTTTAAGTTCCACCTCAAAGTGAATCTTAGAGCCTAGTGTAAGTGTTCCACTTTAGAGATGTACTTTAATTACTACTGTGCAAATTAAGGGAAATTTACGTCATCATTTGATTTTCTAAAACCTAAAAGGAACTGGCCATCATTACGAAGTCTTTCTAGATAATCAAGGGTAGATGGCTGGGTTTTTTTCTTTTTTTCTTTCTTTTTTTTTTTTTTTTTTAGACGGAGTCTTGCTCTGTCGCCCAGGCTGGAGTGCAGTGGTGCGATCTTGGCTCACTGCAAGCTCCAGCTCCCGGGTTCACGTCATTCTCCTGCCTCAGCCTCCCGAGTAGCTGGGACTACAGGCCCCCGCCACCACGCCTGGCTAATTTTTTGTATTTTTAGTAGAGACAGGATTTCATCATGTTAACCAGGATGGTCTCGACCACCTGACCTCGTGATCTGCCTGCCTGATGGCTGTTTTTAATGTGGCAATTAATGTAGGCATTCCTGCTTTCAGGTTCAAATGTGAATCAAAGCATATTTTAATTTGCTAGCACAAATGGAATGTCTTTACTTTCAAACTATTTGTGGTTTTGCGTTTACTGTATGTCTTTTGTAGACAGATAATTAGTACATTTTGCTTTCTTTTCTATCAAGTTTGAGTCTCTTACTTTTGATGGAAGTGTTTGGTCCATTTACATTTACTGTAAATATTTATATATTTAGATTTAAGTCTGCCATTTCACTATTTAGTTCATTTCATCTCTATTTTGTTTCTCTGTTCCTCCTTTCCTGTCTTCTTTTGTGTTAAACATTTTAACAAAGATTTTCTAACAAAATAGTCTATATTTTAATACTCCATTTGGCTTTCTAGCTATATTTATTGGCATTTTTAAAATTGTTGTCCCTGGGGCTTGTGATATGCATCTTTAACTCATCACAATTTATGTAAAGTTAATAAGCAATTTTGTCTACTAAAAAGTATATAGGAACTTAAAATGGTAATTATCCCATTTAGTGCCTTCCATCCTTTATGCTATTGTTGTCATATATATGCTACATCTATGTATGTTATAAGTACACCAATATGGTGTTAAGATTTTTTACTTAAAAACTTACTGTCTTTTAAAAAATTAAAACAAGAAGAGTGTGTGTGTGTGTGTGTGTGTGTGTGTTGAGAAGTAAGCTGTTAATTATATTATTTTCTGCTCAAATTTTTATCTGCATTTAGATTTTTGGTGACTTCAGCTTTCTGGCAGGCTAACTCTGGTCTTCTTTGTGGTTATTTTAAGTTTGTTGTGCTGATAGGAACTGTAAATTAATGTTTTTCATTAAAGGTAGGGCTTTTTCACCACTTATAGCTTCACATATTTTTTCCTCTTTTCTCTCTCTTCTCCCTCTGGGACTCCAGTCAATTATTCATCAGATGCTAAACATTTTTGCACAAGTCTCTGGGGCTTTGTAAATTTTATGTAGTTTTAATTTTTTTCTTTCTGTTTTTCAGATTGGATGATTCCCATTAATCTTCTATCTTCAGGTTTTCTTTGTTTTATTTTTTCTTTTTTAATTTTATTTATTTATTTTGAGATGGAGTTTCACTCTTGTTGCCCAGGATGGAGTGCAGTGACGTGATAGTTCACTGCAACCTCCACCTCCCAGGTTCAAGTGATTCTCCTGCCTCAGCCTCCCAAGTAGCTGGGATAACAGGCATGCACCACCATGCCTGGCTGATCTTGTATTTTTAGTAGAGACAAAGTTTCACCATGTTGGCCAGTCTGGTTTCCAACTCCTGACCTCAGGTGATCCACCTGTCTTGGCCTCCCAAAGTGCTGGGATTACAGGCATGAGCCACTGCACCCAGCCACAATCTTCAAGTTTTCTATTTCCTTCTTCTGCCATCTCAAATTTACTGTTGAAGTATAAAGTGAATTTTTCATTTCATTTACTGTACTTTTCAGGTCTAGAATTTCAATTTTGTTCTTTTTTTAACTTCTAATTTTATGTTGAGATTCCCTCTCTGGTAAATCTTAATACTATATTTTCCTGTTTTGTCTTTTTCCACTAAACCCAATATCAAGGCCTACTTGGAAACAGTTTCCAGTGACTTAAGTGTGGGGTCATATTTTCCTTTTTCTTTGGAGGTGACAAATATAGCAAATACCATGACTTGATCATTACACAATGTATATATATATTTAGTATATTCTTCACCACAAACATTTATCAATTTCTTATGGTAAGAACATTCAAAATCCTCTTTTATAGTTATTTTGAAATATGTAATACAATATTGTTAACTATAGTGCCTGGTAATTTTTGGTTGAAATCTGGACTTGAAAAATAGCACACCATAGTGTCTCTGAATGTGTATTTTTGAGAATTATGTTTTATTTTATTTTTAATTGACATATAATTGTACATATTTATAGGATACAGTGTGATGTTTTGATGCATGTATACATTGTGTAGTGAACAAATCATGGTATTTACAATATTCATCACTTCAAACATTTATCACTTTCTAATGGTAAGGACATTCAAAAATCTCTTTTAGTTATTTGAAATATATAATATAATATTGTTAACTATAGTAAGCCTACTGTACAATAGAATACCAGAACTTTTTCCTTCTATCTGACGATAATTTTGTACCTGTTGATTAAACCCTTCCCACCTTGCCTACCCTCCCCAGCTGCTGGTAAGTATTGTCCTACTCTACACCTGTATGAGATCGGCTTTTATAGATTCCACATCTGAGTGAGATTGTGCAGTATTTGTCTTTCTGTGCCTGGCTTATTTCATTTAACAAAATGCCCTCAGGGCTCATCCACATTACCACCTATGACCTAATTCGATTCTTTTTATGGCTGAATAGTATTCCATTATACATATATGTATCACATTTTCTTTATCCAGTCATCTGTTGACAGACATATAGGTTGATTCCATATCTTGACTATTGTGAATAGTGCTGCAATAAGCATGAGAGTGTAGATATCTCTTTAATATACTTATTTCATTTCCTTTGGATAAATACCCAGCAAGGGGTCTAGTTTCACTCCTCTCCATGTAGATATCCAGTTTTCCGAGCACCATTTATCAAAAAGAATTTTTTCCAATGTGTGTTCTTAGTTTCTTTGCCAAAAATCAATTTGCTGTAAGTGTGTGAATTTATTTCTGTATTTTTTATTCTGTCCCATTAGTATATATGTCTATTTTTATGCCAGTACTATGCTGTTTTGGTTATTATAACTTTGTAGTATATTTTGAAGCCAGGTAGTGTGATGTTTCCAGTTTTGTTTTTTTTGCTCAAGATTGCTTTGACTCTTTGGGGTCTTTTGAGGTTCCATACAAATTTAAAGATTTTTTTTCTCTTTTTATGAAGAATGTCATTGGTATTTTGATAGAGCTTGCACTGAATCTGTATATTGCTTTGATTAGTATGGACATTTTAAAAAGTATTCCTCAAATCCTTAAACATGGAATATCTTTCCATTTGTATCCTCTTCATTTCTTTTGTCAACATTTTATAGTTTTCATCATAAAGATCTTTTACCTCCTTAGTTAAGTGTTTGTTTTTGTAGCTATAGTAAATGGAATTGCTTTATTTTTTTTTCTGATTGTCTGCTATTGTCATAAAGAAATGTTATAGATTTTTGTATATTTATTTTGTATCCTGCAACTGTACTCAATTTACTTATTAGTTCTAATAGTATTTTGGTTAAGTTTTCAGGGTTTTCCCTATATATAAGATTATGTCATTTGGAAGCAGGGACAGTTTGATTTCTGCCTTTTCAATTTGGATGCCCTTTTTATCTTTCTCTTGCCTGATTGCTTTGGCTAGGACCTCCAGTATTATGTTAAATAAAACTGGTGCATTTGTGTCTTGTTCCAGATCAGAGAGGAAAAGCTTTCAACTTTTCCCCATTCAGTATGATGCTAGCTGTGAATCTGTTATATATGGGCTTTATTGTGTTGAGTTATCTTTCTTGTATATCTATTTTGTTGAGAGTGTTTATCATCAGGGGATGTTGAATTTTTTAAAATGTCTTTTCTAGATCAGTAGATTCAACATCCCTTCAGGGGTTTGTTCTTAATTCTGTTAATGTGATGTATTATGTTTATTGATTTGCATATATTGAACCATCCTTGCATCCCTGGAACGAATCCCATTTATTATGGTGAGTGACTTTTTTTAATGTGCTATTGAATTCAGTTTTTAAATATTTTTTTGAGGAGTTTTGTATCTATATTTATTAGGGATAGTGGCCCATAGATTTCTTTCTTTGTTGTGTCCTTGTCAGGTTTTGGAATCAGGGTGATGCTGGTCTCATAGAAAGATATTGGAAGTATTCCCTCCTCTTCATGTCTTTTGAATAGTCTTCAAAGGATAGGTATTAGTTCTTCTTTAATGTTTTGTAAAACTCATCAGTGAGGCCATTGGGTCCTCAGCTTTTCTTTTGTGGAAGACTTTTTATTACTAATTCAATCTCATTACTTGTTATTGGTCAGTTCAAATTTTCTATTTCTTCATGATTCAATTTTGGTAAGTTTTATGTGCCTAGGAATTTATTCATTTCTTCTAAGTTTTCATATTTGTTGGCATAGAGTTCTCCATATCACTCTCAAAACTTAGGAAGTTTCTGCTATTATTTTGTTAAGCTTTCTGTGCCCTTCTCCATCTCTTCTCCCTCTCAAGTTTCTTTTTTTTTTTTTTTTTTTTTATGGAGTCTGGCTCTGTCGCCCAAGCTCTGGAGTCCAGTGGTGCAGTGGCGCAATCTCAGCTCACTGCAAGCTCCACCTCCCGGGTTCACGCCATTCTCCTGCCTCAGCCTCCCCAGTAGCTGGGACTACAGGCGCCCACCACCGTGCCTGGCTAATTTTTGGTATTTTTAGTAGAGATAGGGTTTCACCGTATTAGCCAGGATGGTCTCGATCTCCTGACCTCGTGATCCGCCCGCCTCAGCCTCCCAAAGTGCTGGGATTACAGGCGTGAGCCACCACGCCCGGCCTCAAGTTTCTATAGTGTGAAAATGTGTTTACTGAAAGGTGTCTCATAGGTCTCATAGGCTTTCTTCTTTCTTCAAATGAAGAGCTGTCTTCAGTTCAGAAATTCTTTATTCTGCTTGGTGTAGTCTGCTGATGGAAGTTTCTATTATATTTTTTCTTTCATTCATTAAAGTCTTCAGCTCCAAGAGATTTTTTTAAATGATATTTCTGTTGAATTTTTTATTCATATCATGAATTGCTTTTCTGATTTTATTGAATTGCCTATCTATATTCTCTTGAATCTCACTGATTTTCCTTAAGATCATATTTAAAATGTTTTTTATGCAATTAGTAAATTGCCATTTCTTTAGTTATTGGAGAGTTATTGTGTTTTTTTGGTGGTGTCATGTTTTCTTGCTTTTTCATATTTCTTGTGTCCCTGCATTGATGTCTGGGCATCTGATAGAATGGATGCCTCTTCCAGTTTTATAGAGTTGTTATCATAAGGAAAGATTTTTGCCTGCAGATGTGTCCAAAGGTGTCAGTTGTGTAGGGTGCATTGGCTTTGGTTCCAGGTGGATGCAGGAGTGTAGTCACCATGCAGTTTTTTCAGCTGTAGTCAATGTTAGCAATTTCTATGGATGCCTCAGCGGCATCCTAGCCTGCAGAAGTTTGTATGGCAGCTCTGTCAAGTCATATGCATGGCCTTTCTGCTGGTGGCAGGGGTGCCAGGTTGTTTCATGCACCATGGGTGCACAAGGCCTACTCCAATAGGATTAGACACAGTCTCTCCTCTGGGGGCAGGAGTGCCAGGCTGTTATACACACGTACATAGGGACTGCTCCTTCAGGGTAAGGTGTGGCCTCCCTGCTGGGTAGGATCACCTGTTCCTTGGGGGTCAGGACACCACATGGGCTCAGGCACCAAGGTTATGGCTATTTCACTGGGCCTATGCTCTGAGTAATTGAGGTTGAGGTGCTGCAGCCACAGGGATGGGGAAGATGGAGAGCCTCCTAGGCAGCATGGATAGGAACAGATAGGCAGCATGGATAGGTGGATAGGAAACAGTAGCTGCTCGACTGGTGAGTGGTGTGCTACTGTTTACAAGCACAGTGTACTTGCAGCAGAGCCTCAGGATGGGGAGAAACAAACAGTGGTTACTGGCCCTCCAGAGCACAGTGCACTGTAGTAGTGGCGCCGGTCTCAAGATGGTGCTGTACCTCAGCAGCTTAGATCACAGAGGAGAAGGTGGCACAGTGTGGGCTCATTCTTTATAATACAGCCATGTGAATGCCAGGCAGCTCCCTGGAATGGGTTCACGGCTTGTGAAAACTGCAGAATTCTCAAGCAGCAAAGACTAGGTGTTTGCAATGGAGATTGCTGGGAGTTCTCCTGCTCACCTTTTCTCCACAGGGAGACTGCCTCCTGGTTTCATACCAATCCTGACTGGGAAGACGGAGTGGCAAAGGCAGAACATTTCACTCTTTTTTTTATGCAGCCATCCCAAGCCTCCATGCTCCACTGGGTCTCTGCAACTCCCTTATTGTACTCCTTTGGAACACTTTAGTGTTCTCCTTTGGATACTCTAGTCAAAATAGAGTTCTTTATCCATCATTTTGGTTCTTTTTTTTGTAGGGAAATGAATGTTAGACACCTCTAGTCAGACATCTTTCTGAAGTCACTTGTTTTACTTTTTGTTTTTAACAGGCAATTATTTTGCTTGCACTCAAACTTCAACGTATGTCACCTGCACAGTGTGCAGCAACCAATGTCCTTCCTCAGTGTTGCTTACTTCCAGCTGCTGCTTCAACCTGGTCCTCTGGAGGTTGCTCCTGCATCTGTGTAATTTAGCAGCCAGTGAAAGATGTTGGCAGCTCATATTTGTATTATAGAGCTAACTCTCTTTGTGATTTTCTTGATCCTAAGGTTTCCCCTATATTCCCATTTGGTTTTCCAGTTCTTACCTTTGTCCTCTGACAGCTGGAATTTGAGCTGCATATGATTTGGGAACCCTGGCAATATTAAGTTGCAGCAAACTCACCTATCTCACTTCTAGAGCAATTCTGTCTTACAAGGGAAAACCTTCTCATTTCTTTGTATTTTTACCCTGGGCTCCCTGGCGTTTCCCACATTCATGCACAGTTAGTGGTCAGTCAGGGAACTGGACAGAGTTCATATTCAGATTTTGAATCTCTGCTCTTGTAGTTCTCTTGCTCCCAAAATTTTCCTCTTAAATTCTCAGCTATTCTGCAACACTAGACTTTGACCTCGCCATTTCAAGCCAGAATGACTGTAGTTTTCCATAGCTAAAGTTGGGTATGGGCTATATATTAGTTTGCTAAGGCTGCCATGACAAAGACTGGGTGGCTTAAACAACCAGAAATTAATTATTCTCCCAGTTCTAGAGGCTAAGAGTCCGAGATCAAGATATTGACAGGTTTGGTTTATCTCTTTGACTTACAGATGGCCACCCTCTCACTGTGTTCTCACATGGCCTTTTCTCTGTGTGTGCATATACCTGACATCACTTCCTGTTTTTTTCTTATTTATGTTTTTATTTTTTTATTTTTTGAGATAGAGTCTCACTCTGTGACCCAGGCTGGAGTGCAGTGGCATGATCCCAGCTCACTGCAACCTCCGCCTCCCAGGTTGAGGTGATTCTCCGGCCTCAGCCTCCCAAGCACCTGGGACTACAGGTGTGTGCCACCATACCTGGCTAATTTTTTGTATTTTTAGTAAAGATGGGGTTTCACCGTTAGCCAGGATGGTCTCGATCTCCTTACCTTGTGATCCACCTGCCTTGGCCTCCCAAAGTGCTGGGATTACAGGCGCGAGCCACTGAGCCTGGCCCACTTCCTCTTATTATAAGGACACAGGTCATGTTGAGTTAGAGTTTGCCCATAAGACATCAGTTGACCTTAATTACCTTTTTAATGCTCTGTATCCAAATATAGTCTATTTTCAGGTACTAGGGGTTAATACTTCAACATATGAATTTCGAGGAAACAGAATTCAGTTCATATCAGGGGTTTAGGAATACATGCAGGCAAGGAAGCCTCATACTCCAGCTTAACCAATGCTGTACTAACGTTCTATTTCTCCCTGCCTTTGGTCATTCCTAGTATCTTCAAATCATTGCTTTAAATAATTGTATACAGTTTTATAATTATTATTTGTGGGAAAATCACTCAATTTTATCATGCTGCTATTATTGGAATACTCACCCTTGATACCAGCTTTTTTTAAATTTTTTTATTTTTTTTGGCCAGGTAATACATAATACCCTAGTGCTTCTCATATTAACAAAGAGTAGCACAAGAGCTCCTTTTAGATGGTTTTACTAACCTTCAGGACAAGTCAGTCATTTCTCCTTTGAGCTTCCTAGGTACCCTGTGCATAATTTCTTCAGAGCCCATATTCTGTATTCATGTCTGTGTCCCTGGAGGAGCACAGAGCCTTGCATATTATAATCATTGAATAAATATTTATGGAAGGAAGTAGAAAAGAAGGAAGGAAGGAAGAAGGATTAGAGGAAAATCAGAAAGGAAGGAGATAGATGATGTCCGCTTTGATGTGGACATGGTAGGAACTGTAGGAAAGAAAGATGGGCAATAAAACAAGGAGGAGGTGGGGAATGCCTAAGAGATCACACTTCCTATTGTAACTTGCTTTCTATTCATCCTGCCCTCCCTTTCATACCCTGGATTTGAGAACAGGAGTCTAAGATGTTCAGGAATTGTAAACAAGGGACTTCAGATGCAAAACCTACGTGTTCAGCACAGGACTTGTTACTTGAAGAGAATCCTTTGTAGTAACCAGATCATAAATAACATGAATGGGACCTGACTAGTTTTATGGGAATGAGGCAGAATTTAAATTTTAAATAAATTACTATAAGTTTGTGTTCAACTTGTTATTAAATAGAAAGGAAAACAAAAAACCTGAATACGTGTTTAGCCCCTACCACGTACCTGGCTCTGTCCCTGACACTATGCTAAACATTTTGTTTTTGTTTGTTTGTGGGGTTTTGCTTTCTCAGACAGGGTCTCACTCGGTCATCCAGGATGGAGTGCAGTGGTGTGATCTCGGCTTACTGCAACTTCCGCCTCCCAGGTTCAAGCGATTCTCATGCCTCAGCTCCCGAGTAGCTGGGATTACAGGCGTGTGTGACCACGCCTGGCTAATTTTTGTATTTTTAGTAGAGACGTGGTTTCACCATGTTGGCCAGGCTGGTCTCGAACTCCTGGCCTCAAGTGATCCACCTGCCTCAGCCACCCAAAGTGCCGGAATTACAGGCATGAGCCACGGTGCCGGACCAACATTTTGTTTTTATTATGTCATTTAATGTTCATAAAAACCTAACAAGAAGGGTATTTTAAAAATCAGCTGTCCACCATTAATTTCTAGTACTGTATTTTCTTAACAAGCATACAAAACATCAAACTTCTCTTTAGACAAAGTGCAGTTCTTTGACATACTTTACACAAAACAGTCTGAGTCTGTAGCACGTTAATGCAGTGAAGAGGCAAATTATACTGATTTTTACAAATTCTACCTTCCATAAAAAACCTCAAGGAGGGTATTTTGTCTACATTTTTAAAATAAACAGTTAAATAGTCGGCGAAGTTAAATAGTCAAACAGGTCAAGGTCACACAATTCAGTGGTTGAGGACTGAGTGCAAAGGCAATCTATTCAACTATAAATATCCATTTCTTTTTTTTTTTTTTTTAGAAATGATTCAGATTTAAATTAAATGGCTAAAACTAAAAGAGCCAGTTGAGTGTGGTGGCTCACACCTGTAATCCCAGCACTTTTTAAGAGGCCCAGGCAGGAGGATTGCTTGAGCCCAGGAGTTTGAGACCAGGCTGTGCAACATAGCAAGACCCCTGTCTCTACAAAAAAATTAAAAAATTTAGCCAGGTGTGGTGGTGGATGCCTGCAGCCCCAGCTACTCAGGAGGCCAGGTGGTTTGAAGCTGCCCTGAGACTTGATCCCGCCACTGCATCCAGCCTGAGCGACAGAGCATGACCTGTCTCAAAACAAAAACACAAACAAAAAACGAAAAGAGCAGTGAACTCAAAGGATTTCCTGCCATGCCTGGTGGGTGGAGCTTCTGTGTGGGAACAAAAGATGGAACCTATTTAAAGTACTTTTTTTTTGAGACGGAGTCTCACTCAGTCGCCCATGCTGGAGTGGAATGGCGCCATCTCAGCTCACTGCAACCTCTGCCTCCCAGGTTCAAGCGATTCTTGTGTCTCAGCCTCCCGAGTAGCTGGGATTACAGGCGTATGCCACCACGCCCTGTTAATTTTTGTATTTTTAGTAGAGACAGGGTTTTGCCATGCTGGCCAGGCTGATCTTGAACTCCTGACCTCAGGTGATCCGCCCTCTACGGCCTGCCAAAGTACTGGGATTACAGGCATAAACCACCTTGCCTGGCCTCAAAGGACTTTTAATTGAGGATCCCAGTAATGATGATCCCCATAAGGCGGAGTCTTCAAGCTTAATGATCTATAAGTGAGGCTTTCTGGGATGCACTTAGTGTGTTTCCCCAAACATGGTGTGTTCCTACTTTTCACTAGATACAGGTATGCTATCACCTCCCCCATACACGTATACATACTTCTTAAACTTAGATGTTCCCCAGTTTTTCCTGTGGAGCTTGCTAAAAATGCAGTGTTATCCATAGGAATTCCTATTTTATTGATCTGGGCTGGGGCATTTCTAACAAGCACCCTAGACCACCCCAGCATACTGAGTCCATAGTCCATCCTGTCTGTGAGACTATGGCAGCCCTTGTGGTCTAAGCGGCAAAATTTTTGCTTAGCCTTTTTTGTTGTCGTTGTTGCTGTTGTTTGTTTTTTGTTGTTGTTGTTGTTTTGAGACGGAGTTTCGCTGTTGTTGCCCCGGCTAGAGTGCAATGGCGCGATCTCGGCTCACTGCAACCTCCGCCTCCCGGGTTCAAGCGATTCCGCTGCCTCCGCCTCCCGAGTAGCTGGGATTACAGGCACGCGCCACCGTGCCCGGCTAATTTTTGTATTTTTAGTAGAGATGGGGTTTCACCCTGTTGGTCAGGCTGGTCTCAAATTCCTGACCTCGTGATCCACCCGCCTCAGCCTCCCAAAGTGCTGGGATTACAGGCGTGAGCCACTGTGCCTGGCCTTGTTTTTGATTTTTGAGACGGAGTCTGTTGCCCAGGCTGGAGTGCAGTGGCCAGTTCAACCTCCACCTCCTGGGTTCACGCAATTCTCGTGCCTCAGCCTCCCAAGTAGTTGGGACTACAGGCATGTGCCACCACCGCCGGCTAATTTGTGTGTGTGTGTGTGTATTTTTAGTAGAGATGGGGTTTCCCCATGTTGGTCAGGCTGGTCTTGAACTCCTGACCTCAAATGATCCACCACCCACCTCGATCTCCCAAAGTGCTGGGATTACAGGCATGAGCCAACTTAGCTTCTTTAAATATTAAGTGCATGTACTTGAAAGTAGGTACAAATGAAGATAAAAGAATAGGCTCCAGGAAAATTTCAGTCAAGGCTTCATAATCTATAAAATTGCCTATTTAATAAATACATGTTGTAAACATTTTTAATGTTCTATAATTACTTTTATAAATGTCATGTTACCTCTTTAATTGAGGTACTTTGCTCATAAAGCTGAAGCATATAAATACAATCTATATTTAGTACAGACCAAAATTCATGTCCTTTGCTTTTAAAAGGTAGAACTAAGAAAAGAAAAGAAATAGCAGAATTCCGGCACGTATTCTAAAGAATTATAAATGGATCTTGCAGCACTTAATTTCTGTTTTTTTTTTTTTTTTTTTTTCAGTACCTTTCTTTGATTTTTTGTCTCCTCATTGGCACCATCCCAGGACACTGATATCTTCTGCCAGATCAGACCTGTCTGGATCATCTTCCCCACCTAACTCAGGATGCTTCCTCCCTTCTACCTTTCCAGAAATCCCACCTTATTTTTCATACCTTTCTTGACTAACTGGTCATAAGATGATTTCCTTCAACTCCACCCTGTCTCAACATGCAACTCCCCATGAGTCAACCATCATAATTGTTTCTAATGTGTTTGTTCCATGGTGTGTGTTGAGTAACCGTTGTTGCCATTTGCCTGACTACATAGTGGTTATTGTTTATTTCTGTAATTCAGTGTTTTTTTTTTCTTAAGTCTTGAAATATGATTTATTAACTGAAAGAGTTTCTTTTTATTTCTTAATTAAATTCAGTGAGAAGCTTACCATGAAATATTCTTCTTAGGCTGGCATTCATAAAACACTGGAGTGTTTCATTTTCTCCTGATCTCAATCTGCCTTCCAAAGCTACTAATGACAGATGACAGCAAGATCATAATTTTAGTTAGATGTGGTGGCTCATACCTGTAATCCCAGCACTTTGGGAGGCCAAGGCAGGAGGATCCCTTGAACTCAAGAGTTCGAGACCAGCCTGGGCAACATAGGGAGACCCTGTCTCAAAAAAAAAAAAAAAAAAAAAAAAAAATTTTAAAGATTATAATTGTATATAGTCAAAGAAATGTATTTCTTTTAAAAGGCAATATGTCAGAACTTTGTCTCATCTCTGGGCCTTTTCTTTATTATCTTGAACTCTAAACTATAAAATTAGCCTCTTCGACTATAGTTTTTGCAGGCCAGTCATTTTCTTTGCTCTAGAACTCTAGATAGCCTATATATTTCCATCTTCCTGTCTCTTTCATAAAGAATCTTGCCTTTAAAGGAAAGATGACTCCTTAAAACATTAGTGCTTGTAATATTCAATCACCTACATATATTAAAGAACGCCTGCCCTCTTGTGTCCAGAGAGACTGCTACAGTAAGGAGTGAATTAGCAAAATTGTCATTCCAGAAATACAGCATTTTACCCTACAGGGATTTTCTACCAGGGAGCTTTCTCAAGGCTGCCAAGTATGGTTGTACAGTTTGAGCACTGAAAAATGATCCCAGCCCAAGAGATGAATGAAATCCATTTTACACTCTGCCAAGCCATATATCCTTGCCCAGGTCACGTCTTTCTAGAGAGGTGACCATTAAAATTTCATTCAAGGGCACCTTTAAGCCTTGTACCACTTGGAGTGTGCAACTTTCTCTAATTTACACAAACCTCTCTATAGCTTAACGGCAGCCTTGTAGAGGCTCATTAAGGGTTAGTTGGACAGTCCTCTCATCGTGTAACTTTCCTACTCAAGGAATTTCAAGAAATTAAAATCAGATTGTTAGAGCTGAGTGACATCACTTAGTCCCAGGTTACCCGAGGAAAGAAATAAGGAACAGAGAGGCAAAATGAGAATTGTCAAATTCATTAGAGGCAAGCAGGGAACTAAAATTAGGCCCTCTGACTCCCAATTCATGCTCTTACCTCCGGCTTCAAGTGACCCCTTTCTTTGACCCCACCTTACTTATTCCAAACTAGGCTAGAATAGATGTGCAATAGCACGCATAGGGTGGTGGGGTGATTTGAGGTGGTATGTGGACAAATATTTTTTGCACGTTAGTAGAAATGTATTTGTTTCAATGTATTTCTTTGGGAAAAAACAAAAACATTTAAGTCCATAGTTTCTTAGACATTATGGTATGTGACAAGGGTAAGTATTTTAAGTTTGAAAAGAGAGTTAATTTGAAGAAAGATATTAAGTAGTGCATATGTTAATAGCTTGATTTAGCCATTGACAATGTATACATATATCAGAATGTCATTTTGTATACCAAAATATATGCAATATTTACTTGTCAGATATCAAAATATCATTTTGTATAACATAAATTTATATAATTTTACTTGTCAAAAAATAAAAATATTAACTAAATGATAGTTTAGATCTCAGATATGGCAAAAATGATAAAAGTGGTAAAAAATAATGATAGAAATTTGAGACTATCTCAGTCCATTCTGACTACTATGACAAAACACCTCAGACTAGGTAATTTATAAACTATAGAAATTTTATAGCCGGGCGCGGTGGCTCAAGCCCGTAATCCCAGCACTTTGGGAGGCCGAGACGGGCGGATCACGAGGTCAGGAGATCGAGACCATCCTGGCTAACATGGTGAAACCCCGTCTCTACTAAAAAATACAAAAAAAAAAAAACTAGCCGGGCGAGGTGGCGGGCGCCTGTAGTCCCAGCTACTCGGGAGGCTGAGGCAGGAGAATGGCGTGAACCCGGGAGGCGGAGCTTGCAGTGAGCTGAGATCCGGCCACTGCACTCCAGCCTGGGCGACAGAGC